>NW_009596222.1:13887-48239 GCF_000690535.1 Cariama cristata | reverse complement strand
AGCAGGACAGAGGACGGAGTTCCAGTGCCCAGGAATGTTCTCTGATGCTACTTAATTTATGAATACAGATGTAGCCCTGGATTCAAATCCCTGAGCAAATTAATGTTTACTTATGAGTATCAAGTAAAGTAATGCCAAGTGGAAAGACTCTTCCTCCTGTCCTGTCTACCCCCAAAACGCCTGGCAGTGCCAGGCAGTGCCCTGGACAAAGCTTTGGGCACTGTTTGAGACATATGGCCTCTGATCTAAGGCAGAAGAGAAAACTTAACCATCTTCCCCAGCATCTTCTAGCTCTTCTCTCAGCTAAAACCATTCAGCATACGCAATCCACTTTTACATGCTGTTGTTGGATAATCACACAAACAATCATTTTCAGTGAGGTCATCAGCTCTGTTTACAGCCAGATCAGACAGAACACTGCAATGTGCTCTGCCCGCTTTGCTGGAAGACACAGCTGCCTTTGAGCAAAGCTTTGACCTACAGACAGCTACAGGCAGCATTAGAGCAGATATGCAATAGCTATCCTTTTTATAGAGTAACCAGAAGGCTGAATAAACTGCCTGGAGACCACTGCAGGTAACTCCCAACTGTGCTGGCTGCATCACCAAGTCTGGGGAGAATTAAGCTGTATGTTCTGAGGATTTTTTGGGGGCACCTGGCTCCATATAAATGGACAAGGGGAGGGCTTGGTTGCAAACACTGAGAGCTGAGAGCCAAGGGAAGCCCAGCAGCTGGGAAGAGAAGCAATGCTGCAAGTGGATCTGAAGCAGAGGGACAGAGCATGCTGGTTCACAGGACTGGCTGGGATCACCAGCTTGGAAACAGCAAGCAAAGCACGTGGCTGCTGCTGTAGAAGTTACATCCTGAGATGTAATGTGTAATCTTAGAAAATAAATAAAACCATACTAACTTTTCATGTCATATCAATAAACTGTCCTGTGAAAGAAAACATGTCCCCCAAATTATCTGCTGACTGTGTAAGTGGCAGGAACAACAGGTGAAAGATCCTGCTTTGACAGCAATGACCTGGCACAGTTTGTTCATTTTTTATTTCTAGCATCTGTCATTTTGTGGCTCTACTGAGTCATCCTATCAAACTGTTCTGTTCCAGACTGATGATTTTTATTGTGTTATGAAAGCTACATCAGAAAGACAACGGGTCAAGCTCTTATGAAGTATATTGCCCTCCTGTGGTGCAGGGATTATGTCTTATCTACTTTTTCTGGAGTAACAGTGAACATGCCACTAGTTACTTCAAGTTTGTAAACTGATGTGATTCTACTAAAAGTGAAAAGGTACTGATGGCACATGTATGGCACCATGTCAATACAAAACACAGCCTACACTTCACATTTGACACACAGGGACACACACATACACAAATACTGAGTGCAGGTTTTATTTCCACATCAGGAAAGATGACTGATGAAAGAACATCAATACTTAAGGCCCAAGACCTCACAAATTGTATTTAGATGCACTCATACCACCAGTTACTGGCTCTCAACTAGAAAGCATAAAACCCAACTGAGAGAGAAATGAACCGCTTTCTAAACCACATCCCAGCTGAAAGTCTCCAAATTAGTCATTGTCTACTTCCCAAGTGATTTGTCAAGACCTTAGCATAGAACAGACATGAAGTCCAGCACTGAAGAAGATACGCACTGAAATCGGGATGATCTTTTGCTTTATTGAGTCTGATCATCTTGAACCTGAGCAAACCTGGGCTGAGAGTCCTGCCATGTCAACAGCACGACAACGGCATGGCAAGACTTGCATCATATGCATCATGCCCTGGCCAGTGAAAAAGTACAACTAGAAAAAGAAGTTCTGGCAATTATTCGGGTGTATGAATACTTCCGAGAGTCCTCATCCTGTGTGTAGCCAGCAAACTTGGCCACATATCACTGATAGCCATCAAAATATCTCAACTCCTTCACACCACAATTGCAATAAATCAAAGTGTAGATAATAGGATAACTCCCACAATTTCCATTTCAGGAAAGTCTTCTGTCTTTTGTATTTTTGTGCAAATACACTGTCAAGAAGACCATTGCCACGAAAGGCAACAAATTATTAGAAGAATTGGCTAACCCTTCCAAATGCGCTGGATTTTGTCATAGGTAACAGAGCACAAGCTGGCTGAAGGCTAGGCTGCACAGTGAGACCACTGGTGGTATCGTAAGCTCGCTAGATAATTACACCGTAAACCCTAACGACCAATGGTACTGGAATCGTGGGAAGGAAGATTGTGCTGCAGGATTGTTTCCTCTGTACGGGAAGTGTGCCTGGCTTCAAATCCTCACCTGGGGGTCTGTGGTTAATAAATGGCAATATTCACATCTGAGGATATCCTGATGGTACATTAACAAATTACCAATCAGGTAACCTTGTGTACTGAGTGATAAGGGAAACAGTGGTGTCCTTTTTCCTTAACAAATTATATTTACTTTCAAAAATGTGATTTTTAAAGTACAGCTTCCTTGATATCTTCCCTAGAGTTTTAAAGTGATTTCCGATTGTGGAAAACTAGTGTAATACAAATTTATCAGAGGTATGGCTAGAAAAGTAAGCTGTGAAGAGGATTTAAAAAACGTATTTTACCTCAGAGCCTGGTAAAAACTACCATTAGTAAGCAAAGACACATCCGTCATGACTTAATGCTAACCCACTCCGTACAGTAGTTTCCTAGATTGGTTTTAATACTACAAGTATAAAGATAATTCTACAGTGCTTAAATGAAAGTTCCTCTTCTGGATCAATGTATAGGAGATAAACTGGGGTGCCATAATTTCCAAGAGCTTGAGCAGACTGAGGAAGGTCGGAGGGAAATCACACGCCGTTCAAGGGAAGGCTCTGGGTATTGGGCGGCAACAGGAGTCCAATAGGTTTCCCACCACAGTCAGAACCACTCACACATTCCCATGTGAGCAGTACTGGACTCTCAGTCTCATGCATATTTAATAACATGGAAAAAGTCTAAAAATATGACTTGCTTTGATGAAAATGTATTGATTTGAAGTAGCTTTTGTCTGTCAATCTGTAGGTAGAGCCTGGAATGAGCAAAAAAGTTATTTGTTATTCCTTTAAATGTAGACTGGATTCTGCCATTTTTCATGCTATACATATGCTTTATTTTCTCCTTTCACTTGCAGGTCTAAATTCCCACCTGAAAAAAAATCTCAGTTTCCTGGTGGACTATAGATCAAAAAGCTTCCTCTGCCTGCAGCCCATTACAGGGACTGTAGCTGGAGTCTTTTGACAGGCCAGCTGAGGTTTGCTTTTCCCCAGTGCCTGCTTGCTCTGCAGCTAAGTGCACTGCTGCCCACATCTGTTCTGGCTGTCTGTTGGCTCTTTTTGCAGGAGACACTGAAACTGTATGTGTGTGTTGCTTTTTGAAGTGCTTTTGTGCATATCACCATATCACTCAGGTAGGTCTCATGAGAAATGGCTGTTCCTCAACTGGATTTGCCCATCCTGGGTGTGTGTGGATGGATGTACCAAGCACTGGGGAGTTAAGAGGTAAGAAGGCTCAATAAGGGGACTTGCCATGTCACGTAACTAGGTTTGAGTGATGCAGAACAAGTCTTCTTATTTATGAAATCCTCATCTGCTTTGTGCTAATTATCTCTCCTAATAAACTACTTACTGCACTAATACCCCCATGAATCTTGCTGAGATTAGCAGAACTATAGAGTGTCAGTGAAACATCTGACCCTCCGCTGTCAAACTCTGACCTGGCAGAGCTCTTACAGAGCACACTGTGACTATGTAAACCATTAAATAAAAAGCCCACCAATCTGTCCCTAGACAACTAGCAGTGACATGTCTCCTGTTTGTCAACTATTCAGGTTTAGGATTACATCACACAGTTGCTTCAGTAGCATCAAAATCAAGAGCTCACGATTACAGAATCCTATGTGAGATTCCTAAAATTCTGAAAATCCTGGGTCCTTGGGATAGGCACAAAGTCATCTCTTTCTAAGTCTGCTACCGAACATGGCCATTTCAATAATTTCCTCCTGACAGATATGTTTAAATAACTACATCCCTCACTTGGTAAAAATGACGTCAGCTCCTCAGACATTTTTCTCCATAAGCAAACCAATCTTGTTGAGCTCTTTTCTTCATTCAAATTTGAGGTGGTTTTGTGGCAGAAACCTGAACTCATAGATCCTTAAGACTCCTGCCACTAGTAGTTTAGACTAAAGATTATAAATCCTTCAGCCTATACAAGCTTTGGCGAAGCTAATTATTTGCTTCTTAAAAATCATCAAGTGGTTATTATCCTTTTGTAAATCTAAAGCCATTCAGTTCTTTACTCTTATCAAAGACTTTCAGAACAGGCAGTACAAAAGATCTCAAGGTCACTATCAGGAAGCTTACACTGTGAAAACAGATGCAAGAACTGCCTCCTGGTAATCCTTTCCTACAACAGGTCAAGAACATTTTCAAGGCTTTCATTACAAAATTTGCTTCACAGAGCACTGTGGAGTTGAATGTACAAAAGCCAACTCCCCTCCTGATCTCAGTTCACAACGTTTCATTTAACAAAGGCTGATGAGTAAAACCAGCTGGGATGACACAAATTCCCCTGCTTGTTAGTGCTGCTCCATACAGGCATCCTCTCCCACTGAAAACATTCACAGACAATTTCAACAACCTTTTCAAATGTCAGAGGCATTTTCTAGTGATCAGCGATAACGTAGCTGGTCAAAACCTTATGCCAAAGCTTGTATTTTTGTTTTTAAAATAGTCACACTACAGACAGGGGAAGATTTGCCATGGAGAAAGCCCAAATCCAGGCCAAAGTAAATTTGAGGGTGGCTATATATCTTGATACAGAAAGATTTTCTTTCTTCTCCTCCCTAGTTCACTGGCAAGAATTGTACTTCTGATCAAAGAATGATAAGCCCTACTTAAAAAAGATTGTAGCTTTTCAGCATTTTTAATGTGGCCAGAAAACCAAAATACCTCCTTCCTTTTAAGCTAAAGACAGTAGATATTCTGTTCCATTTGCATGATGTGAAAAGTTGCAGCTTTAAGAAAAACAATACATACAAAATTTTTGACAGGACTGTAAGATTTAGCAATTCATAGCAGCTGCACTACATGTTTCATCACTTTTATAAATTTTAGATTAAATTATTAAGGTACTAGATAAGAAGAATGCAAGGCTTTTCTCTGGATCAAAAAGCAGTGAACAAAAATTTAGTGAACTTAGAGTGAATTACAATTCACTCTGCTATCAGTTGTTTATTGTGAGGATTGAACTATATATCTACAGAATATTTACAGATCACTATACTTTGCTTTTTGAGAAATGCACTAAACACTTGTCAGCAACTGAAGGAAAACAACATAACCATAATTTCACAGATGAATATCTTAAGGTTCATAGATGGATGCTTCATTGTTTTCCCCTTTGTATCCCATTACACATGTGGTTAATATGATATTGCAACTGTTAGTTCATGTGTGCTACCGTGTGGATTGAACAAGATAAAAAGATTTCAATTAAATAGATCTCATTAATTTACTTATTTTTTATCTCTAATTACATAGCAAGTGTCTATACTAAAGCAGCATAAAATGAAATGTGCTGTTTTGTGATCTCTTTTCTCTTATTAGCTGCTTTAACAACATTAAAAACTATTAATAGTGCTCTTATAATCATCATTACAATTCTGTTACTCAGTTTTCTAGAGTAAAATCTGAGATCCTACAGCTTGCAGGCCAGATGTAGCTCTTTTCACCCAGGCCAGGCAGTTACTGGCTGACATCCCTGGGACCCCATTAACGCACAGACCAGGACAAGTGTTTGCATGGTCTCCATGGCCCCAGCAATGAGAAGGTTCCCCATCCCTGCTCTAAAGTAACAAACCCATTGATTTACAAGATCTAACCACAGAGTTTGAGTTTGGATTTGTCATCACAGGAGCTTCAGCGATCAAATGATTTCTCTGCATGCTCCACTTGTAGGAGATGAAAAGCAGAGAAAAATTCATTTCTTGTTAGGAGTTGAATTGTGTTTTCCTTACACAGTTTCTCATGCTGATGAGATTTTCCTGAGGATCTTCAAACTCCATGTGACATCTGGTATTAGCTATATTTGTAAGATACTAAAGATACAATTCTTTAAGAAATGATGGGGTCAGTAGACTTCTCTGACAGAAGTGATATTGCCCTGTCTTGTCAACAGATTGCTGAGCAAGCTCAGGAAGAGATCTAGGAGGTGGCAGTGGGTGACAACAAGAGACCTGGAGCCGATCCAGGAACCTGGAAACAAAATTCCCGAGAAACAGAGAAGACTGTGGAGAGCTTGATGTAACTTCAAAATTCACTAAGCTGGATCAAATCAAGACCTGCTCTGCAAGGGCATGGTACACAAATGAAGAATTAGGCACAAACACTATTATTTCTGGTCTGATATATCTAGTTGCCTTTAGTTTTATCCATTTAAAAAATCAGTCACCTTGACTGGCCAAACAGATGCCTAATTTTCTGAGTTTTCTCTTTGCCTTTTCGGAGGAGGTTCCTGCAGGAAAAGGTGCATACAGTTCAGAGCTGTCACCGACTGTGGGTCTAGCCGCATTGTCAGAGTACGCTCAAGAGAAGTATTTTTCAAAATAAATTGGTTTAAGTATATTGCCTTAAAAAAATTCCAGTGAAAAGAAAGAGACCAGGAGAAGTACTGTATCTGTGGTGCGCTCACTAAAGCACTGCACACGAAATCTTTTGGCACAAAAGTATCCCCTCACAAATTTACTTGTGAGTGCTTGTTTCCTTTTCTGCTGTGAAATGATGTTCCTACACACTTCTTCAAAATGGCAATCCAGTATTAAAGATGCAGGAAGCAAAAATCAGCAACTGAAGGGACAGAAACCTCTCCCATCTTTATAAACTTACACACCACCATTTTTATGCCCTTCTATTTCTTCCATATCTTTTGGAGTGTATTTTATTCCTTTCACTTTCCTTCTGTCTGAACATTTCAGTGCTGGAAGTTACTGTGAACTGGTTAAGAGAGGTTCATACAGCTGCTTCCACATTGAATGACCAGAAGCATGTGCACCTCTATGTATCCAAATAAAGCCATATAAATGTTCACATTTTTAATCACATCATCTTCCCAATCTTATCACTTCATTGCTAACCATATGCAGATATGGAAATCTTATCTAAAAAAAAAAATCCTGAATTTCAGCTAACATTGATGAAATTTACATAATGGTATTTCCAAAATTCATGCTTTTCCCTCAAATTAATACAGTTAATATGTTGAAAAATCTCTTCTTCTACTAGCCCATATAAATTAACCATGCAGAGTTCTTACATATCAGCCTTCAAAGTTATCTACCTTTTTTCTAACAAAATAAGAGTTAAGTAATCATGAACAAGAACAATTCAAATCTGCATTTCTTTTCAAGCATGAGGATACTGAGGAGGAGGATACACTGAAAGGTCTAGTCTTTGAGGTGTTCTACTCTCATTTACATGCATTCATTACCATGGCAGATAATCAAACAGCACAGATGTAATAGAAAGAACTTGTCCTACTATTTTACTTCCTTTAGGTATAAGAAAGAGTAATCACACCCACTGGACACAATCCTCCTCTCAGATCCAAAATGCAGACTTCTGTACTTCAGCACAGCTCAATAAGAGGTGCTGGGTTGCCAACACCCTTATTATATGATGCAAAGCTGACAGGGGTTAATGAAACGTGGTACAGAAAGCTGCAGAAAGACACACAACTGTAACATTAAATTATAATATTTGTTGAGGGTTTTGTGCCTATTTTAATAAAATAAATGTTAAGCACTTTATAATGTGATTGACAGGCAGCAGTGTTTTATATCAACTGTACTGAAAAAGAAGCTCTTTATTGGCATTGTGTTCTCCTTCCACTTGTGGAATAAATATTAACTTTATCTCATGGTTGTGCATGCAGGTATCATGGCTAAGACCTTCATGTGTATTTGAAAGGAAAGTTTATTCTCCAGCTTGTCTGCAAAAGATAAGATTCAAACCACTCTGACACAGATAAAACCCGGAATGTTCCACCTGTCACGAGATACAGCAGTATTATCACCAATAGAAACTGAGACCACAAACAATGCCAACTTCTTTGGATAAATTTTCCATGTGATAATGTTATTTTTAACAATATTCCTCTGCAAATGTGCACCTGGAGTAGATTACACTGAAGGGAACGAAAATCCTGGCAAGGGTATTAAAGCTCATCAGGCATGGGGGAGTTACTGTGTCTCTGGTTGACTAATTCACAGAATGTCAGAATAGCCAAGGTTGGAAGGGAGAAGTTAAGAAATTGCCCAATCCAACCCTCCTGACCAAAGCTAGATCAACAACAGCAGGTTACTCAGGACCTTGTACAGTTGGGTTTAGAGTTATTGGCCTATATTAAGCATCTCCTACAGTGGGGAAAGGAAGAGATTGGTTGCTGGCATGGAGGAGCAGTGACCCTCTCGTAGAATAAAAAGTCCAACGTGCAAATTAAATACCAAAGGCTTCCACAGGAGCTTCATGTCTTTCAGTGCATCTTCCAGGATCACAGGAGATACTTAAGATGCAGGAACAACATCACATATAAATAGACCTCTACTCTATCAATACAGAGGTGCAAATATGGCTATTAAAGGTTGCAGTACTACCTGCAGACCTCTCCTTGCTTTGGTAATCTTCTTATTTTACATTTTAAAATTCTTCATTCTCAAAAGCAACAATGACAAAAGGTTCCAAGCCTTCATTATCTCAAACCCCTGTCTTCTGAATGCAGAGGACAAACAGACATTACTCAGTAACCAAGCTGCTAGTCACATAAATTCCCTGACATATTGCCCAACTTGTTTATGTTTCCTTCTTAGTATTCACTAAGGACTTTAGAAAAAAGGAAATTCTACAGCAAAGGTAAACAGACCAAAACAGAATTTTTAAGGTCCAATCTCACTAATACTCCAGTATGTCAAACATCTCTCCTGACAGAAGAACAAGTAGAGCAATAACTGTGTAAGAAAATGAACATCAATATGTGCACAGCAGTTCCTCAGCTAAAGCAGAAAACAAATCCTGGCCAGAACACAAAGGAATGAGAAGAATGCATCTCTTCTGTTTATAATACTATAGTAACGGGACAAATAACCAAAAAAACCAGCAACCAAAAAGCCCCAGTTGTATAAAATCAACATCTGATAAACTGTTGGAGAGGGATGGATCCTTCTGCTCCGATTAGCCTCAGCTTGGTTGCTGCAAGCAGCACAGTACACAGCAGTGCAGACCAGCCCCGTGTTCTTGCATATGCTATTTCTGCAGGGATCTGGCATGCTACTGACTATTGTTATTGAAACAGATCAATTACATTCATGCCCTGGAGGGGATAAGTTGAATTCTCTATGTTCTTCTTTCAATGTTTCATATAAAATACAAGATACCATTAAAGGAAATTTAAGGAATCATAATCCAGAATCATTGTATTGTGTCAGCAATATCTGAGTAAAATTAATCCTTTCATAAGCTTCCATTTCTATTGCCAGGTAAATGCTCATTCCTGTATCTTTCCTCTCAATATGTGTAAGCATGTGTAGCAATCAGAAAAAACTGCTCATTAGGTCAATCATGAGCACTTCTGAGGAAGCTACAGTTTCCTGCAAACTAGTGTCTGAATGTCTGAATTTAAATTTTGTGAAAATAGTTAAAGATGCATGTCTTGACAAATACTTGCTGTTCCCTCCCCAGCGCTGCATATTCCCACACTGCTAGGAATCTGCCTCAACAGCTAGGACTACCCCCTGAAGCGTCAGCACTAATGGTGTCCTTAAAAATAACTGCTGATCACAAGACTGGAGTGCTCCGTGGATGGGTACAGGCACTTTGGGAAGGACAGACTGGAAGGGCGAGTTGCCCTGCTTGTGAGAGAGCAGCTGAGTGTCTGCTACAGATTGCCTGATCAGGAATACAAAGACAGTAGGTCCTGAGGTAGGACTTCTCTAGACAACTGGTGGAAGCCTCACGATCGCAGGTCCTGGTCCTCAAGACGGTTTTCAGCAACTTCAATATCTGCTAGAAGTGCAACACAGCAGGCCACGGGCAGTCCAGGAGGTTTCTGGAACGTGCTGATAACTTCTTGATGATGATGACTGAGGAGCCAAGGAAGGGGGACACTTTGCTGGACCTCATGCTTACAGAGAAGGAAGAACTGCTGGGGCTGTGAGGGTCAGGGACAACCTTGGCTGCAGTGACCATGAATGGTGGAGTTCAGGATCCTGAGAGAAGGGAAAAAAGCTTCAAGTTCCTCCAAGCTCAGGAATGGACCATAACAATGTGCAGGAAATCAGGCAACGGTGCAGGGAGGCGTGCATGGATGAACAGGGAGCTCCTGACTAAATTCAGACATAAAAAGGAAGCGTACAAGAAGTGGAAGGAGGACCCAGGTGACCCAGGAGGGATATAGAGACACTATCTGAGCATATAGCAATGGATTTAGGGAGGCCAAAACCCACCTGGTGTTCAATCTGGTGAGGGCAGATTCAACTGGCAACATGAAAGGTTTCTACAGGTGTAACAGCAGCAGCAAAAAAAAAAAAAAAAAGCCTAGGGAAAATGCAGGCCCACTGCTGAATGATGCAGGGACCTGGTGGCAAATGACACAGAAAGGACTCAAATACTCAAGGATTTCTTCACCTCCGTCTTTACTAGTAGGACTTGCTTTCAGGTCCCCAAGACTAGTGGGAAAGTCTAGAGCAATGAAGATTTAAATTTGATGGCGAAGAACCAGGTTAGGGAACACTTAAGTGAACTAGATATACTGAAGTCCATGCATAGGATTTGACAAGATGTGGCCAATGTCACTGTCATTGTGTCACAATGTCATTGTGAGGCCACTCTTAATACTCTTTGAAAGGTTGTGCTGATCAGAGGAGGTTCCTATTGACTGGAAGAAAGCAAATGTCACTCTGATGTTCAAGAAAGGCAAGAAGGAGGATCCCAGGAATTACAGGCTGGTCAAACTCATCTCAATCCTTAGGAAGGTGATAGAAATAAATCCTCCTGGAAAGCTTTTCCAAACACAGAAAGGCCAAGGTGAGTAGTCAGCATGGATTTATGAAGATGAAATCATGCCTGACTGACCTGACAGTGTTCTGCAAGGAGATGACTGGTTTGCTGAGGGAAGAGCAGTAGATGTTGTTTATCTTGACTTAGGAAGACTTTTAACACTGTTTTTCATAAAATCTTCATAGACAAGCTGATGAAATACAGGTGAGACAAATGGACAGTGAGCTGGACTGAAAACTGGCTGAACTGCCAGGTTCAGAAGGTTGTGGATTAGCAGCAAGAAGGCCAGTTGGAGGACAGGCACTAGTTTTGTACCCCAGGGGCTGATACTGGGGCCGACACTGTTTACCCTCTTCCTTGACAACCTAGACAACGGAGCACAGTACACCCTCAAGAAGTTTGCAGAAGTTACAAAACTGGGAGGAGTGGCTGAGAGACCAGATGGTTTTGCTGCCATTCAGGGTGACTGAAATAGGCTGGGCAAATGAGTAAAAAGGAATTTCAAAGTTCAACAAAGGGAAATGCCGAGTCCTGCAGCTGGGCAAGAATAACCCCAAGTAGCAGTACATGCTGGGGGCTGACGGCATGGAAAGCAGCTTTGCAGAAGATGACTTGGGGATACTGGTGGACACCAAATTGACCACGAGCCAGCAATGTACCATTGTGACAAAGAAGGCCAGCAGCCTCGTGGACTATACGAGGCAGAGTATGTTCAGCAAATTTAGGGAGGTGGTTTTATCCCTCTATTCAGCATTGTCAAGGCCACACCTGGAGTGCTGTGTCCAGTTCTGGGCTCCCTGTTACAAGAGAGACATGGACATACTGGAGCTCAGCCCAGTGAAGGGCCACAAAGATGATCAAAGAGAGGCTGAGAGGGCTGGGACTGTTCAGTCTGCAGAGGAGAAAGCTCAGGGAAAATCTTATTGATGTGTATAAATACCTGATGGGAGGGAGTAAAGGAGATGGAGCCTTCTCAGCGGTGCCCTGTGACAAGATGAGAGGCAACGGGCACAAAACGAAATCCAGGAAATTCCATTTAAACATAAGAAAAACCTCTTTTTTCTGTCAATGTGGTCAGACACTAGAATAGGTTGCCAAGAGAGGCTGTAGATCTCCGTCCTTGGAGAAATTCAAAACTTGACTGTACATGGCTCTGAGTGTCCTGACCTGGCTGAGCCAGCTCTGAGCAGGTGGGTTGGACTATATATATGATCTCCAGAGGTCTTTGCCAACCTCAAATCTTCTGTGATTCTGTAATCTTTGTGCAGCCAGTGTACAGATGTATAGATAGATGGAAGAAACTATATTTTCTTAGTATGCCTTCTGCAACAAGCTTTTTATTTAGCCCTTAAATCTTAAGATTTAATATGCTTTAGAAGTGTATTACCATTACAAGTATAGTTAGCATTAAAAGCTTTTTTGTATAACTTGCTCTGGGAACATCTTCAGAGCTTTGACTGAATATTTCACAAAGTATCACAAATTCTGCTCTCAGGGGCCCACTGAAGTACACCTTTTCACTTTTATTTTCCAAATTTATTACTAGACAACACTGTCACCCATTCTAATGAAGAAGGTAATGCAATACTCCTACTCCCCTGCAAGGTTATATATATTAATGCAACATACAACTTCAATAAATAAATGGAATATTCTGTTCATTTGCCATTTTGCAATAAAATATTCAAGTTAAAAAAGTCAACTGCAAGAAACACTAACTCTCATCTTCTGTGTTTCTTCTCATATGCACAGGAAGAAATAGCATCATCTGACAAGCTGAATTCTGAAGAGCGTTGGCTTTGTGTGTTCACCATAAAATAATGAAAAAAATGACAATTTAAATTACAGTCAAAGGTTTAGTTGTCAAAGGTTCTAAGCCAATCTAGAAAAACAAGAATAACGTGTCTATTTAAAGATAAACTGAATCAAAATTATTCTGCCATTCTGAAGGAGCATTAAGCAAGCAGACAAGAGAGCTAATCTATATGCCACAATTTTCAGGAAGAAAGAGGAAAGGTTTATTGCTATGAGATAGATAAACCACTCAAGAGATTCTCACTGAAATCAAATGTAAAAGATGTAAAAGATGCAGACCCAGGCAACCTAACCATATACAGGAATGAGACCCTACTGACAGCAAAATGGACTGAACAGAATGAGAGGAAAATGCAGTAAGCTCGAAACTCCATTAAAATCTGCACAGATGAAGTAAGGAGGAAGAGTCCTAGCTCCGCTTTGAGATCACATACACATTAGAAAAGTGTTGCTAGCCATGAATTTTTTTTAAAGAGAAGTTGTTTAAACAGAAATATTCCAATCAGAGAGACATCGAATAGTGCTAAGAAATGCAGTGGCAATGACCTTGCTTCACAACCTAATAACCCAAAGAAACAAACAAGGAAAAAGGGGGAATTAATAAGACTCCTATCTTACTAATAGTTAGACATTGACCCAAATTCAGACTTGGTAATATCCATGCAACAAGAGCTAATCACACAAGAAAAAGATTCAGACTTTTGAATATAGCAAGCAGCTTAAAAGTGGTGTTTCATATAGCACGAAGATGAAAATAAAACAAATTAGCCCAGTCTAACTGAACACGGAGACAAAAGGGAAGGGAAAACATGGTATGTTTTTACTGAAAATAGTCTTGAGATACATCATTTGGTTTCTGTATTCTATCTGACAAGTCTTGGAAATGACATTGATGACTCTGACTTTGCATGCTAATGCAGATGCATGACAGACCCGAGGCTTTCCAGGGCCGGGCGTGCTGCCAGCTCTTCATACATCTGAGCCTGCTAGGGTTGCATCCAGGCTGCAACAAGCTAGGAAACAGCTAGGCTTAAATGCTCATTGCCTTCTGAGAAGATAGCTCCAAAACCTGTCTCACTAATTTTGATTTCCAGTATCTTTCAGGTTACTCAATTTTGCTATTCTTGACAGTCTTGTGTTCATTCCAGAAGTTGGGGAGCCCATCCAGGAAACACTTTTGGGATTTAGGATAAATAGTATCGTTTGGGTTTGCAGGGTGATCTCTGTCAGTGGCTTTAATACAGTCACTATGCTTCTAGTAATAAGATGCAGAAAACAACTACAAAGTTCACTGATTTGATTTATAAATTCTACCTTTTTTTCTTACAAAAACATTCACAGCTGAAGGGCTAAAGGGCTCCGGGTTGGGTTTTTTGTTTGTTTGTTTGTTTGTTTTCCAGAAAGCCTGTGCACTCTGGCTGGACTGCAGGTTTAATGGACACATCGCATTCTGGTCACTATGCGACTCCGTACAAGAATGTGCTTGCCAGCTGTGGGGAGCTGCACCTTTAGGAAGGTCTGGCAGAAAGCGACTGCAGCTGGTGGCTGTGCCCCTCCTGTCATGCAATGCCGACTGGATTGTGCCCACTGCATAAAGCAGATTTTGGCTCTGCATGATTTCTGAACGCTACAGAAGAAAAACCAACAAAATACAGACAACCGTTAGTTCTCTGTGGTTAAGCTATCTTTCTCAGCTCAAGAAGCAGTTTAGATGTTTCACAGTGCTTGCAGTTGGAACTGGCAAACCCTTCAAGCCCAGGCAAGCTGCACGCATGCAAGCAGAAGCACTGAGGAGTGAGCAGCAGGTAGAGACAGTGACAGCTAGCTACGAAACTGCTACACTGAAATTTGAAAGTGCAGGACTTTCTTCATAAAAGTGGCATTTTAAACAGACATCCAAAAGAAGTTTATGACATGTCTACGGTGAAGAATTGGTCTTGTCATTTGAGGTGGAGCAGCTGAGTAACAGATCTGGTTGTGGCTGACATCTGATCGAAAAAACTCAGAATGGAATTACTGGGATCCCAGAATTAGCCCTTTAAAAAGCCACTAGGATTTGTCCAGCAAATAAATTACCTAAACAAAACTTGGGATTAGAAGACCTGTGGGACAAAAAGGCATGTGAAGGAATCGACAATAAACACTGCATTGCACCTGATGGCACTGGACAAGGCATTTATGTTCTTCAAACACCAGGCACGGAGTTTGGAGAACACAGATGCTTTGACTAGTGCCATGCCTGGTGTTTGAAGAAAAGCTGAAGAATGACACAAGTCTGCCCACTCCAGCGGAGCGCTCGCATCCCGCACAGGACTAAACCAGCAACGCTGCTGGCTCCACAGCAGTGATGAACAAGCCAACAAAGTATCATACCATTAACCTTAAGGCGGTCCAAGGCAGACAAGCCAAAATGGCACCTGAAATAATGCCTAGTGCTCAAATTAAATGCACAGCTAATGAAAAGTACATGTAGTTCTGGAGTTAAGTGGTGAGAAAATATCCTGTAAGCTGTTAAGTTAAATATACATATGGGTAAATAGATAATTGGAAGACGACTCAGTTTATAGCTTTTACCAACAAAACCACATATGAATTAAGAGGATAAAAGCATGCCTCACTCTTGGGTCTCGCTCAGCTATACCTTTCTTTGAAGAGGCAAGGTACAGGCAACTGAGGAACATCCTAGCAGAACATAGCAGTGTCACGAGTCCAAATGACCTACAGTTTTATGATGTCAGTGATTTAGGCTGTTCACCACATGGAAACATCATTAAGTGGAGTGAGAGTTGCTGCTCTGACAAATAAGCAAGGGAGTGGGTAGTTCTGGTTCTTCAGAAGGGAAATGAAGACTAGCTGAAGGTGCAACCCTGTCCCCTGTAAGGCTACAATAGAAGTGAGAATGTGAAAGAAACATTTGGACGCCCTAACCAGGGAAAACCTGGAGGATATGGACTAGGCCAAATGCTGAGGCAACTGTGCAGTACTCTCATCTTCAGGAGACATTACGGAACATGGCACAAAGATGCTGTATTAGTACAAAGCACACCAGTATCAGGACTGCAAGCACCATGACTATGTTAGTGAGGTGCACACCTCAGCTATTTGTTAAGAGTTAGTTTTTCTGGTCAAGTTGGCCTCAAGTTGTGCTGGGGGAGGTTTAGCTGGGATATTAGGAAAAATTTCTTCATTGAAAGGGTTGTTAAGCACTGGAATAGGCTGCCCAGGGAAGTGGTTGAGTCAGCATCCCTGGAGGTATTTACAAGATGTGTAGATGTGGCACTTAGGGACATAGTTTAGTGGTGAACCTGGAAGTGTTAGGTTTACGGTTGGTCTCAATGATCTTAAGGGCCTTTTCCAACCTAAATGATTCTATGATTCTATGTTTGGCATGCTGTTGCAGGGTTCTACTGCTTTCAGGTATCTGCATGACATTGTACCTTGTGGGAAAAAAACAAGTGTCAGTATTTGTTTGGTACTCCTGCACCATGCTTCAATGCATGGCACATGCCCGCTGTCTCCTCTGGGTGAGATACAGGTTATCCTGGGCACGTCTAAATTTTCAGTCAGAAACACAACAGCCATTTGTTAGCACAAAAACCCACTAATCTATGTAAGTGTCATTTTGGTACAGGAAGAACTCCAGAACAGTTGTCCAAGGGTCTAAGTATCTTTGATGAGAGGTAGGGGTTCTGGGCAAAGATAAACTAATACTAGAATGCCACGAGAGAAACAGCAAGCACAGGAACAAAGTTCAAAGAGAAGTATAAATAGACAGTAGCCATCACCATCATCTTTCCCCCCTCAAATGAGAAAAGGATATGAAAACACATAGAATGGTCAACAAGGATTTTGTGTCTTGCTTGTACTAGTGATCCTGACGGTGCAGCTGTGCAGCAGCTGTGAGTGTAAATCCCAATAAAGAATGTGAAAAACAGTATGAGTTTGTTCATGGGGCTTCCAGCCCTGATGTATCATCGTAGGAAGCAAACAAATTGAACTGAGCACCAGTAGTATTTCTGAGAAGGGACATAGACAAAGTTTCCTTACAAGAAATAGACAACACTGAACATCACATAATATACGTTCTTGCAAAACCCTGGCATTTTAATACCTTCATATCATAAAATGGTCAATGTTTCTTTTTCATAGGTATAATAGGTTTTTATTCATCAGAGGCAATGCTAGCTGATAGTCACCAGAAGCCATCAATTGTTACTTCTAAAAAGAGTTTGACAGTCAACACCTACAAGGTTCCCAGAGCAATACACAGCCTATTTTCTCAACTAGCAAAATATGATTTGCAAATTGAATAAAAACTTGGAAGAGATTTGGTCATTGTAGCCACATTCTCCAAAGCATTTGAAAAAGTGCAGAGGAGCAAAGTCCAGAGCTGGATTATGTTAATCCGATTTAAAAGAAAAAACCAGCCTGCCCAGTCTAAGATAGAAGGCAGACTTATTGCTGAGGAAAGATCCTGAATAAAGTAATTAAGGCTGTTACTAAGGGATGGCTAGGACAGTGTAATTCCAGCCCTTTTACCAGCTTCAAGGCTCTCAGCACTATATGGAGTTTTGTTCAAAGCCAGCAACAGAGTGATTTCTGAGGTGCTAGAGAAATATGTCAGAAGGAATATATGATGGTCATTTACAAACTGAAGGAAATCGTAAGAGAGCTAGAAAATACATGGTTTAATAAAAAATAATTTCAAATATAAAGTTCAGTACACAACTTTATAAAAAAAATACATCAGTAGCATGGAAAAAGTTCTAAAAGTTTGTCACATGCCAAAACCAGAAAGACAAGCCAAGCAGAACAAATCTGCAAAAATGTGCACAAATTTGCAACATCTGGAAATGAAGAGTTCATAGATTTTTAGCCTTATTTCAGTGAGACAATGGTACCAAGCAATTCCACACTTATACCTATCAACTCTCTTTTTACTAGCCCTGGTGAAACTGCCACAGTACCTTCTGACATTGGCACTTGTTTAGAGGCCATGAATTTATATTGTTTGAACTGAAGTATGATTTCAGACATGTAATGCCAATTTGCATTATTCACAATTGAACAGTAGAAAATGATGTCAAAGTAATGCTGAAAAATGTATCAGAGAAAGACCCTGGTCCACACACAGCAACAAGGACGCACCAATGAATCCCTGATTGCCACTGCCTGATGTTTTTTAGAATAGAGAGCTGAAAACAAGAATGCCTGCACTGGTGAAAACTGATGCCAGAGTCAGAGGGACTTAATGGATATATAAAAAGATAGGCAAGGAGAAACAAAAAGCTTAGGAAGATCTGTGGTCACAAGAGTGGCTGCCCCTTCCCAACAACTCTGTGCAAGCCAATGCTTGAGGCAGAGGCTGCCAACAGCAAGGGCCTTCACCACCAGCAGCCCTACACTCACATGACGTTGTAACCTCCCCTGAGCACACCTGGGAGGAACAGGTGGCATCTCACTGAAATCCCAGCAAGGGGGAGAGAGATTGTTTTGCTCATGAAGATCTCAGAAAAATAATAGATGTTGCTGTTGCAGAGGCCAAGCGCAGAACATGGCTCCACCAGGATGACTGCGCTGCTATGAACTGCCAGAGCACAACGGTGGAGTAACTCAACGCTGCTAGCTAACTTAATTCACACATCAGAAATAGGCACTCAAAATTTTACATTGATTATTAACTGCTAGCATTTTTAGATTTGCCTAGAAACAGAGGCTCCAGCTTGAACCGTATACAACTAACTGCAATTATGTAGAGAGGTTCACATTGTGCACATGAAAGAGGCAGGAGTCAAGTCAAGAAAATCCAAAACTCAGCTGCATGTAAAACCTGCCAGTGCACTATACTGTAATATTCTTCAATAGTAAAAGAGTTTTATTTTTTAATACAATTTTTTGTGGTAATTTTTCATTGAAAATATTACAGATTAGCTCTAAAAGGAATAGCTGGATACTTGCAACTGAATTAATAAATACTGAAGCTTTCTTCAGGACCTCCTGTCTATGTATTCCTGAATTTCAAGCAGCCAAGGCAGCACTGTCTTGGCCTTTCCAGTTCAGATCATGAAACTACTACATTGCATCTAAAATTCTTAGAGCATTGTGGATATCTTTCAGAAAAGTGTATGTAAGGATAATGTGCAGACTGGTACAACACTGACAAGCTTTACCCCTGTGTATGTTACAGCATGGCAACACAGCACTTTATGTCACCAGTGGTTGGTTACCACTGGTCAGATAAAGAGTCAACTTTTCAAGAACATAATGGCAATTTTTGGCCTTCATAATAATCCAGAAAAGAGTCACTGATACCTGAGAATACTTGCTCCAGGCACCAGTTCTCCCAATACTAAAGATCTGCATTAGGGTAAGCGATCCAGACTAATTTTAAAGCAGCTGGTGTATCCCATTAAACGGTGTAACTCTAAATGTGCCATTTCAGTTTATAAATATGCTTAATTTCTCAATAGACCCATACTAACATGAATGCCATCATTTCTCTTGCATGTTCATAAAATAAAGGCCAAATATAGGATGAACCACTGAATTATATAGCTTGATCAGTTGTATAACATCGACCATCACATTTTTCTACAGAAACTCCTGTAATTTGTAGTAGTATTTAACTACAGAATATCTTCCAAGAAGAGATTCAGTCTTCATCTGAAGCAGCACAAAATATTCCTCATTTCTCTTGTTAGGTTTTTCAATAGCTAAGCACCCTTCTGAGAAGAATTTGTGCCAGATTGCTCATTTTAATTTCTCTGGCTTTGGCTTCCAGCTACCAGATCTTATTAAACCTCAGTCAAATAGATTAAAGAGTCTTTTGTGACAATTTCTCTCCCTGCTTGTTTATACACCACACAAGTCATCGCTCAGTCTTCTTGCTGATCTAAAAACCAGATTAGGTTTCACAATATCAAGCACTTTTCCCAGCACTCAAATACTTTCTGAACCACATCCATCTACTGCACACCTCCTTTAAAAATGCATCTCAGGAACAGGACATAATGCATTTGTATTAGTCTCAAAGATGTAATCTCCTGCTGTGAAATCAATTCTCTACTGATAACCTTTAAAACTCCTATCCTCCTCAATTTTGTGTCTTTAACTAGTCCCTAACTATAATTTGCCTTTTGGCTGTATTCAAGTGTATCTCTTTGACTAAGCCCAAGTTACAAAGAAATAAAGATTACTTTTCATTACTATCCTTTCTGAAACAAAATTTACCATTTCACCAAGCTTTGTTATTCATAAATTTTATGAGTAATCATTTTGTGCTTGGTTCTTCATTGCAACAGAAAAACGCTAAATAGTATCAGGCTTATTCCTGATCCTTCACAGTAGCCCACCAGAAGCCTCCCCTCCAGTCATGAATTTTCACTGACAATCAGCATATGTGATCTGCAAATCCCTGCTTCCACTTAACTGTGATCAGCCCCTGTGTGTGGAGTGTGAGTCACATACTTAACTCCCTCGTCACGCTCCTCCACAAATAGCCTATAACTCATGTATTGCAGTGCAATGCCTGGTTTCTCTTTCATGCCATAATCCCACCCAGCAGACAGCTGGGCAGCAGATACCTTGGTCCACCGACCAATTCTGTCCTGCCCATGTAACGAGGAAAAAAAAAAGTCTGTAGAGCTACATTACTTGTATTGCAAATGCATGCACAAGTGCATGCCTACCTGGAAGGAAGATGCTTCTGTATTGCACCACATCACAAAGTTTTGCCACCTGAGGGGGTCCCTGGACGTGGATAAGGTCTCTGACAGGATGAGTTCCAGCTCCAGTTCTGAAGCCCTTCTGCTATCATGTAATCTGATGTTCAAAACCAGTCCTTTCGCCCATTATCTGCCATGGTGCTCTTGCATGCCATCAAAAGACACCTGCAAGGTCTTGTGATACCTGTGGATCATTGCAGTGGGTCTTCCAACCCACTGTTGCGGTTTTTTTTTCTAATCATGACAGCAATACAATTTACTATTAAAACACCAGATACTTTCTTTATCTCCTCTTTGAACTTTCCCAGCCAAACCTGGTCTACTATGATAAAGCAGAATGGCTGCTACATTAAGGTGATTAAAAAAAGGAGCCCATGGAACTGTACAGCTAGATCTACAATATTTTTATATAAATTAAATATTAACAGGAATATGGATGAGAATTTTTTCAGGATCACAGTGCTCGAATAATCTCACATACTTTATATGCCGCTGATTTTTTTGCTTAAAGATAATGTTTATTAGTCCCACTTCTACACCGTGCTCCATCAAGATTAATTCTGCCCTGTGTGTCTTTATAACAGTTGTGCTATGTTTTATTAGTTTATACATGCAAAAGTAGATATTTTATTCAGAAATATGAAACAGAACCATTATGGTGTCTAGTTAAGGCTAGTTATTGCCTGAGAATGGCAGGGACACAAAAGAGCTAAAGAGGATTTTAATAATGCTGGTTTTATTGGGAAAAAAGCCACAATGAAACAGAATGTGATTCTCATTTAATCTAGAAGAACTACGAAAATGAGAATTTCATCTTGAATATACATCGTGCAGGAATGTTATATGGAATTACTAAACTCTCTGTTGTTGTCTAAAGCCCTATCTTTTTATATACCATAAAAATAAATAAACAAACTAGCAAATGTTTGCAGCAGGAAAGAGGAATTAATTATACTCAGGAAATGAATTAATTAGGTTAAGACATGCTAACAAGAAAACAGATTTTTCCGTGACCAGTCTAATTAGCGAAACTTTGTTCCTTATGAACTCCTACTGTATGTGCATACACTTCTGCAGCAAGTCTAACTCCCTTCCTCCCTAAACAGTATCTCCCAGCCTTTCACTGCTCCCAGCCCCTGAAGCCTCTGTTTCTCTGCCGTGTTCTCCAGCAGCCGGGCACGAGGCACAGCGTGGGAGCAGCCAGCAGCACGTGCCCGCTGACCGCCCAGGGCACATCAGGCAGAGAGGGACCTGCTGATGCTGTGGGTTTCAGCCTTTGCCCTGTGGGAACATTCATAAGGTCTGTCTTCTGTCCCAACACTGTTTTTCACGATGCTTTGCAGGACTTAGTGCGTATAACCTCCTCTTCACTGCTATCTTTGAACTGTTCATAAAAGAGAAGCATCAGTGATGTGAGCTTCTAATAATGCAAATGATGTAAGAATCCATGTACATTTTCCATATACTGCTTTCCTTCTTGTTTAAACAAACATGGGTAAATGTGCTACATGTGGAAAAAGCAGTGGAAGAGGACAAGGATGCCCTGCTCTCATGGAAGATTTACTTTTTCGTAATTAAATTAAGTTCATAATAAATACAAAAAGTAGCTGGTGCCTTCCTTTTATCCCTGTGTCTCTTTTAGCCGAAACTAGGTACCCCCCTCTCATCTGAGTCATCGCTACAAGAAAATGAAGCTGATGATAGGGAGGTGACAGTGATGCAGGAAGGCTCTTTTTTAATCCTTACAGTTTCTGCACTGCTGCTGGCTCTGATATTCAAAGCAGAATCATGGAGCTCTTGCACAAACACAAATTGAAGAGAAGAGGCAGAACAGGGAGCTTCAGCTGCAAGAGCATCAAAGAGGTGTGGAGCTCCAGCAGCCCACAGCAAAACGTATATGGCTGTGAGCCCTCCTCTGCCAAGCACGGGCAAAATTCGGAACCTTCTTGGGTTAATTTTCCTTGTAGAAGAGAAACTGGCAGTACAAACAAGTATCTTCTCAGCGCAGTATGTTTATTTTCAAAAGTCCAGCTGCGCTTCTTCCTGAAGCAGGAACAATAACAAGCAGTGCTCAGGCAACAATGTTCAGCCAAGGCTTCAGACCAAGTGTCTCTCCCCCTCCAGAAAAATGTCTTCACATTTTCATCTCCAGGGATCTGCACAGACTTGTGTGCCAGACACAGCACTTACTGCTTCTCTGATGGCAGCTTCATGTTGGACCACATACCTTTTCCCTTCTCCTGCTTAAGACAATGCAGTTAGAGACCAGGGAAACTGCACATCGAACCCCCTTCCATGAGGTTGCATGGAAGACAGAGAAACATGGTGTCATTGAGCTTTGTTTGCATTATCAAGAATTAAACTTAATTATTATTAACTTTAATTATTAACTTAATAAGGAAACTTGAGGTTACACATTTGTTACATAACTGCACAAAACTAACATGAGTTTTTGTCTGTTTTATCTGTTAATTCAAACCCAATTCCTACCAAAAGCCATCTCACCCAAGAGAGGAATACTTAAAAGTTTATGAGTCTTGGGGTCAATTCTAACTCAAGCTGTAGCCTGCCTGCTTTCAGGAGGAGGAGAGGGGAAGTCACTCATTTGTAGACTGTTCCACAAATGCCTCAGAAAGAGAAGTAGACAAATTCTCCTTCCAGGGCCTGGGCAAAATTTATAACAAGGTTCAGCACAAAGAACCATGGAATAGATCCTGTAACATACACCCATAGTGTTCACAGCATGTTTGCCTCTGGATGATTGGTCTTTAGAGGGGAGTTCCCAGTGACAGGTCACTTGGCCTTCTTGCAGCTGCGGTGAGTTATTTTGTAGTAATACAATAAACAGGAATAGCTGCCCCCCTAGCATTTACCATAAGACCACAGGAACTGGATTTACAAAATGAACAGAGCTGCATAAATATAACAAATATCAAACTTCTCAGGTGCTAAAATACGCTACTTCCAGGGAAGAGAAAGACAAATGATCAGAATGGTTATAGTAAGGCCTTATGGTGTAACCATCTCTACAGCTTGATGAAACCATCCGTTTTCCTGCCTTGTAGACAGACTCAAACACCTAATCCTGCCAGTCAAGTTAAAGGAGTAAAACCCCAAACAATTCCACAAGGCAGTATCAGACCAAAGCTCAGGATACTGCATTTCTGCAACAGCAACATCTGCCTCCAAAACAATTTTTTCCCCTTTTGTTTCACATGGGATAACAACCACTACAGACCACATCCAGTGGCAAAATCCAACAGCGAATGCATCTGCCTGAAGCCACCTCACACTTGCCTTCCATAAGAAAAAAAACAAATAATTTGACAGAAATGAAATCTCTGATTTTTCTGGAGCATTCAACCAAAATGACCATGAGGGCCTGACTCATTTCAAAAACAAAGGGTAGCTCACCGCTACAACCGATGCCCATCTCAGTTTCCTTGCCCACTTAAGCTGAGGTTATACAGTAACCACTCCCCCAAGACAAAACTTGTGTCTGCAGTGCTTCATCACTTGTGTCCCTTTTTATGGAAACATTGGGTAGTGGTGTATTGGCACGATGGAACTATCATCTGTTGGCGCTATGAACTGTGAAATATTGGCCTAGGGACCACCCAGCTGTACAGGTTCCAGCTGCCGAGGTACCTTCCGCCTCCTTCTGCACCACATTTCCATCAGCCACTTCTAGACGGGATCATCTGTATGTTCTTTCCCTCCCCCAGCTACAAGAGGAGGTTATGCAATGTCCTCCTCTTTCATGTTCTCACCACCAATGCACACCTCTACCCAAGTACTTCAAGAAGGAAAGGGACATCTTCTTTGGTTTCTCTGCTAGCACGAGTCTTCTCTTCTGTACGATACTGAACCATGACATATGACATGCTGCACTGCACGCTACCCACACTGCTCTTCTCCTCCTTTCTTTATCACCTACAAAGCTCCATAGGAAGGGCCACTACTTGTTCTGACTGTACCAGATGGCAAGTCACAGCAATGTAATCTTAGCACAGCATTTAGACAAAGTGCAGAATTGCCTCATAGTGCAACATCTTCTTGTCCTCCCACTAATACGCCCATCCCACTATCACTACTCACAACAGAGCCATTGTATGTCATTGTCTTGTTTTCCATACCTGGAACATTACCTTCTCCATATCTTCTCATTCTCCTCACTTCTCCACTCTCCTCTTTTTCTCTTAGTAATACAGGAAACAGAGACTCCCACAGACTACAGACCCCACTGCTGGGTTTCATTCTCCTAAAATGTCTGTAAGCTATCCTACGTATACACACACACACAGACACATATATATGTCTGTATGTATATACCTATAGCTTTTTTCCATTCTTATGCCTTAATCCAGAACTAAGGATTCTATATTAATCCCGGCACCAAGATGCTAGAAGTTCACAAAATATTAAAAACAGTGAGATAATCTGTTCATAAAATACAGAGCTTGAAAAAGGACACAGAGAGTCTTCAGTTACAGAAATATACTGAAAGACGCAACATCAGCAGCTCTTTTAAACCGAAAAGGTTAAATCTGAAACATCATTATTTCTTGAGAGAATTATTTTGAAGAATTCATTGTTGAGGAAAGTACGTTCATGGCTCTACAGCTAGATTTCTTAAATTAAGGTCATTTCCTTACCCCCATCCTTCCAATCCCCTAAACATCAGCTCATTATTTTAAAAGTGCACAATGAATAAGAAAGAGGTAATTTAAGATGAGGCGTTGTAGAAACTGACTGTGACGGGTGTTCAAAGAATGAATCAGTACATGACTTCCCTGTTCTTTTACTCTTCCTTAAGTATCTGTTTTTGGCTACTTTTCTGATTTCTCCTTGATGCTTGACCCCAACAAAACCTCAGAGGCCTCCTCAGGAAGTGGTGAGCTATGGGGAAAAAAAGGCACGAAGAAAACAAGCGTTTCCAGTGCCTCCTACCTGGCTTTGGATAACCTTCATGCTCCAGTGTTACTCAAAGCACCTCATTTGTTGAGAAATACAGCTTCAGACTTTCTGGTTATCATTAATAGCTGCTTTTACACAATATTGGTTTTCCCATTAAACTTAGAAAATCCGCAAGTAACTTGCTAGTAATCAGTTCTTCCCCCAGGCAAGACACAGGCTACCTGCAGAAGGGAACCAGTGCTTGTTGTGAGTATTTTTAGTGCCTGCAGTAAGCCATTCTTCAACCCTGCAATGACTGTGGATTAAATTAGATCTGCCAAAAATTTCTACCAAATTTCTATTAGCATCGTATTATTCCTAATTAGCATAATTGTTGCAAATGTGTATAATAAAACACATATCTAACTTGAATCAGTCTTTTGCAAGGCACACCCCCTGAATGAAATATTCAGTACTATAAAAAGATCACAATATCATGAAGGTAGGAAACAAGTGGTCAGGTTACCTGAGTGCAAAACAAAGATAGATTCCTACAGAGTGTAATTCTAGATTAATATACTAAATAGTGTTTTTTTTTCTCTTCCCTCATGTTTCACAAAGAAATATAGAATTATTTAGGTTGGTATTACCTCAGAAGGTCATCCAGCGCTCACAGCAGGCTTAATACTGAATCCAGACCAGGTTGCTCAGGGCTTTATCCAGATGGGTCTTGAAAATCTCCAAGTATGGAAATTCACAGCCTCATAGGTGACCAGTTCCACTGCTTAATTACTCTCATAGTAAAAATGTTTTCCTTGTATAACATTGATCCTGATGCTAATTTATATTGTATAAAGTTGAAATCTCACATTTCAATTTGTCATGGTCTTTTTTCTCCCAATATACACCACTGTAAAGAGCATGGCTTCATCTTCTCGGTAACCTTCTTGTAAGTGTCAGATAGCTGCTGTTAGATTCCTCCAACGCCATCTCTTCTCCAGGCTGAACAAGCCCTGTTCCCTCACCCTCTCCTTGAAAGGTAAGTGCTCCGAGCCCTGACCGTCTTGGTGGTCTTTCACTGAACTCACTCAAGTTCAATGTCTTGGGAGAGTCCAAAACTGGACACAGCATTGCAAATATGGTCTAAGGTGTGCCAAGTAAAGAAGAATAATCACTTCCCTCAGCCTTCCGGCTGCCACATTGATACAGCCCAGTCTGCTGCTAGCCTTCATTGTTTTGTGCTGATCAAGGATGAGGATGTGGTTCATTCTTAGTTTCTTATTCAATCTTTGTCCCATTTGCTGACCCTGACAGCACAGGTGCCAAGTAACACCGAACAGCTGAACGAGCAAAGCAGAAGTGCAAGATTTTCTGCCCAATTTTGCAGCCTGTCCTCACTTCATACAAATGGAAGATCAACTGCCCTGCCAGGGTATTGCTTCCTCACATCATGTAAAATCATATAAACAACCTGTTACAGTAGCAGAACTGCAACGACAATGTGAGTCTTCCATAGCCGTAGGCTGTTTCTCTATGTATCTGAGCTATAGATAACAAACCATCCAAGCAAAGTCACCAGTTCTGTTATATGGTTTCTATAGTGCTCTAGTTGTTATTCTTTTCACATCAGAAATTGTTCATCCCAGAAAATACCATGAGGGTGTGGGATTTTCTGGATGAATTTCAATGCAAAGACGTGGCCAGACATAGCATTATACAGTCAGAATTTACCAGCCAAAGTGTACACTTGTAACCAGGGACACAAATAAAAGGGAGCTGCAAGAAGAGGTTCTGTTTCAATGGGAAAGCAGGGTTTTCCACCTCGAATGTGACAAGTCAATAGTGCAGAATGAAACATAAAATATTCTCACTCCTCATTCAGTTTACAAGCATAATATCAAACCTCCTCTAACATGCCAATACAGTAATGAAACTAAGACAAAAAGATGAACAAGCCTACTTCATCCAAGATGTCCAAGTATCAATATACACATACTGCACATCTCTTAGCTTCAATAAAAATACTTCCAGAATGTATCAGTACTTTTTTTCACTAAAGTTTAAAGACGAATAATTAAGATTTTATCCAGCGTACCCAGAAAAGGCTTCATTTTTTAAGGAGACCGTAGAAGTGGGATTTGAAGTTGAGTCTCTGAATCACACGTGAATGCACTGCCAACCCTGTGGAACCGAGAATTTCCCACACATTTTTGCTGGCAGGTGCTGATGCTTGTGAGCATGTAGCCTGTCTGCTGTGAGCCATAAAAAAAAATAGTAAGTATATATGCCACAGTGTATTGTTTTACACCACCATTGCTGTATCTAAACACTTAGAAAGCACCTCTCTATGAACACTTTACAGGGAAACTTTTGAATGCTTTTGAACACTCTACAAACACTTCTGTATTTTCCTATACTCAAGTAAAATACATTCACTTTCTGTGAAAAGGGGTTCTTGCACACTTTTACAGCTAATGTATATATTTTTCATCAAATCCTGTCTGCATTCATAGTTCTCTACTGGGATTAGTAGCATATAATTTGAGCAGGAACAGTGAGGAGAAACACACAGTGGTTTGAAAAATCAGAAATGGCAATTTTTTATGATAATATTTGCAGCTCTTCCATCTAAGTACCCACACAGATTGCACATACTCCCACAGAGATGGAAATTAGTAATATGTGAAATACCTGTGCAGCTTGAGCGTCACAGTTCCATAAACAGTAGCAAAGCCCAGAAGACGAACCCATCTTAGGAGAACACAGCGAAATACACTTGGCTCAAAATACAAAATGACAACCTATAGAACAGAAAGATAGAGAGCGCTTCAGTACTGCTTTAATGTGAAAGTAGTTTGTCATTCAAATGCAGAATGGTTGCAAAACAGGACAGCAGACATATTTCAGCTCATACTGCTGTATATTTAGATTTTCTAGTAAAGTGAGGGGATTATCAGATCAACCAACTGGCACAGTTCTAGGCACCAACTCCTTTTGAAGGGAGCTGGCAAAAGCCCTGTGACAGACTGTGAAGTGACAACACTTTTAAATGCAATTCCACTGACTTTTCTTAACCAAGTGAAAATATGTACCCAGAGAAAAGGACAGAACAGACAAGGACATTTTCCTTCAGCTACTCCAATAATATGCAGCTGGCCTAATTCTGGTTTGATGGACTGTATTTAACAGGTTACACTTCAAAATCCCTCCTTCTAATAAACTTAGCAAAATGATAGCTGCTCATTCTTCTCTGCCAACTATTCTGCCACACTAAAAATAATTGCACTAGCCTCTCTGTGTCCAGATGCCCCAAATCTCTATGTCATATTTGACTCATTCTTAGTCTTCCCCATATATTTTCCTTAAGCTATACAAAATCTCCTTATGCATCACCACTTTCTTAACAAAAATAACCTTTTTGTTCACTTATGGATTTCTCTAGTCACAACAGAAAGGTCCTACTGGCCTTTTGCTCCATCTACCAAGTACTGTGCATGAGGACAACACGCAACAAAGAGTAACATAAAGCTACTTTTGTAGGTACAGTGCATATAAAAGCATCATTACCAAGTAAAATGTCACCCTTATCTAAACCAGGGCTGCTCAAATGGCGGACTCAAGTCACGGTCTGAACCAAGAGTCCATTTCTTCTTGTTCCAACAGGCATCATCCCTGGTGTCCTGACGGATGATTCCATATTCCTTCCCACTCGTCCAGCCCCACCAGGAGCCTGCTGTCCCAGGGATTTACCTGTACACTGCCCTTACCCCACCTGCAGACCTTGCTTGGTCCAGCAAAGTTAGATCCAGTGCATCCCACCCGTCTGACCAGAACCCAGTCAAACAACTCAATGCACCGTAGTACAAATTAATTGGGTAATCCTGGTCTAGAGAAAGAAAGCACTGAAACATTTCAGGCCATCTGCCACAGCTTCATTTAGAGTCAGTACATTCTGGCAGTAGAGGTAGTATTTTGCCTACCGGCTGCCACATGATATTATTTCCTAAGTAAATGCTTTTCTGTGTGGGAATTCAAGCCCAGGGTATTGGCCAAAAGCCCAGGACTACGTCCTTTGGGTGACATAGGCATATTTAGGTGAGTGGGGGCAAAAATGGCAGACACGTGGGCTGAGAGAGGGAGAAGAAACTGCTGCGCTTCACTGGCATGTTTTTTTATAGCAGAATCAAGCTGTTTCTTTAAAAATATTATTTGTTCAATCAAACCATGGTGCAAAATTTAATCTGCTTTTATACTGTTATTGGACTGACATGTTTCAAGGTATACATTTTCTGGGAATCTGACAAATTCTGCATGTAGGGAATGGGACAGTGTGCAGCAGAAGGTCCACTTCTTGCAAAATCAGCTGGAAAACAAAAATGTACCCAAACATGCATGAACATGCTTGTGTAAATAGAGCATTCAGCAAGAAGTTTCTCAGAAAGACGTGAATGATAGTAATGACCTCTTATCCTAATATACAGTTATACTCATTAGGGCAGCTGCAGAACCAGAGCAAAGTCTGTTGCAGTAACCTGCCTCCTGAGGTTTGCCAGGGGGTAGAAAACACCCTGTTTCATCTTTGATTCTTCCAAACTAGAAAAACAATGTCAAAAAAAGACTGGCATACAGAGACTCTGAACATTTCAAAGTTGATCTGAAAGCAGAATTTTTCAGATGATTGAAATGGGAATGTCTGAAAACTTTCCAGGCATATGATTTTCTGAACAAGGGCAACAGCTCTCTTTGCCATGCAATCTGACACAGCAATTTTATCTGCAGTTGCTTGTTGAAATATTAACTGCTTGTGTCTAGAAAATTTCATTGATTTGCATTGAACCATTGATGTGAGCAGCTGAGGCATTTGGCTAGCTATCAACCAAGAAAACACCACTTTAAATACAGCATGGTGTGAGCTGGCATGTGGCAGCTCACCGTGAAGGCTGCAGAGGCAAGGCTCTGTTGGCAAAAACTGTTCTTATTTTCCGGTTTGAACGTAGACACATTTTAACCACTCCTTCGCCCAGTGGTCAAGTACATTGCAGAAGTCAGACTTGATCGAAGTTTGAATCTCTTTTGGGTCTTCCTCTGTTTACATGATGGAGAATAGTTATAATGCCTTCCCACGGTCCAACATCTATTTCTACTTATTCTTCCCTAACTTGCATGTGGTCTGGCATGGACCAAGACTTTGAACAGAAAGAATTGCTATACTTGCGTTTTGCTTGCTTCTTAGGCTTTCCAGAAGGTTATTCTAAGAGTATGTCATTCCCATTCCCATCAGGGCTCTCTGGGACGTTCAGGTGACTGCCCTCTCTAAGCTCTTATCAGCATGAAGTCTCTTATAAGCACAGTGAATTTCAGTGGCAGAATTTTTAAACTGAATAATATTTAATGGATTGAAGCCAAGGGACTACAGAAACACTGCCCTGGAAGCTCAGTATACCAAAAGCCATGCTCAAGTTTTTCATCTTAGTGGAATCACATTCTTCCAAAGAATACATATTTGGTGAAAAGTACAGCTGCACTCCATCTTTCACTCTCCCTAGCTAAGAAATAAACAAAAAAAGAAACATAACACAGAGAAGTCTTGGTTTTGTTTCGTATCAGCATCTTCTACCTTCCGGTAACCAAATCCCCAATTCCCTACTGTTATTCCCACAGACAGGCCTTCCTTAAAGTGACAAACAATATGCAGCAAAGGGTTGCTAAGCTCCAAGCTAGGAGCGCAGGATGAGCACAGGATTCACCCACATACCCAGGCTGCTCTCAGCAGAAGAAGGGAATCCCTCTGCAGTTCTAAAAGACTACTCTGCCCACCAAAAATCTGACAATAATTCACTTCCCTTTTTTGCATTTATAATGCATTAGACCATGACAGCACCATAAATCTCATTAAAAATGCTTAGCTGTTTTGCTGATGGATGTCACAAAACCTATTTACTGTACATAAGGAAATGTGATATCCTCTGTTTTGCCAGCTCCTGAAATCCATTTAAATATCTGACATCAGTTTCTGTTCCTTAAATAACAAAGATCTGAGGAAAAAATATTTGGAAACCAGAAGAAAAGTCAAACAGTGCCTGTTCGTGTACCAGTTAACGCAGCTGTGTGTGAGACTTCATAAACTGGCTCATCTTTGTCATTTGGACAAATGCATTTAGATGTTTGCTTTTAACCTCAACATGTTTTAAGCTGTTAGTACCCTTGCCAAAATGTCCCAGTAGTCACGCTACCACTTGTGGAGTCAGAGATGAAAAGACTTTCTAAGGTCATCAGCTAACTGTCAAGTATGTTTAGAGCTGGAGAATTACAGACATGGAAGAGAGACTTAGCATGCTGACACAGCGATCAGCCAGCTCAGTTATTCAGCTGACATGATGAACAGACACACACGCTCTGTAAAGACAACAGCTAAAGTCAATACGGGCACCTCGCCCACTACAGCAAATTTTTGTTATCAGGACAGGTAGGACAGTAAAAGTGCAAAGAGAGTTAACATTGAACAATTTAATGATCAAAAGCATAACAGACATTGTCCTCACAAAAAATGAGCAAATAATGTTTCATCAGCTCAGTGCCACTGCTTCTTCTAAAATATACAGCATTTAGAAAGATTCTTTAAAAGAAAAAAAATCCCACCTTATCAGAGCTTTATAATGTTAATAGTGAGCAATAGTTCCAGGCAACAAGAAATATTCTTTTGTTTTTCAGATTAACTTTACTGTGCACATTATAAGATGATTAATTTTGCCCTTCACCTTGGGCACCAGATCCAGGCGAAAACATTTTCATTAATATTATGCAGTTCCCCAAGGTACACTGACTGGGATTCAGTCTGCCTAAATCAGGTATATAATATCTCCCTACATTGTAGGGGTCCAGTAAATCAGCCCGACTAGTGTGAGTTCCATAGATAACCCACAGATAAAGGCAGGTACATTGAAGAACCTTGAAGAAGTTCAGGACTTCAGCTACTGGGACAAAATCTTGGCCTAAAGGCTTCAAATATGCATCCCCACTGACTAGAAAGGTACTTCAGCAGTTATTTTAGGGAAGTTGTTTCACTGTATGTCAATTAATAATCTAAATTAGGATGACTAGGCCAATTTTGTGTACTTAGGACAAGTTGTTTTTCACTTCAGTTCTGAAGCCGTAAAAGTCACATGAATAGATCAAAACCTCATTTTCCTTTTCAATCATCAAATTTCTGTACTCCACATTGAGAGGGAATGGGCAATGCTATGATGTCTCAAAAGATCAGAAGTCAAAGAACAAATATTATTTAAATTGTCGGTGCTACAAATCCTAAACCTAAACATGAAAAATTTTGAGCAGAACCTTAACTCAAAAAGCCCTGAAGTGTTCACTTTTGAACTCTTCTTATTTTTGCCCTCAGCTGTAGAATCACAGAAAGGTTTGTGTTAGAAGGGACATTTAAATATCATCTAGTTCCTAGTGCTGTGGGCAGGGATGTTACCCATGTTAGATACATGGAAATGAGATACAGACCTTAGAATCTGAGCATCAACATCATTTGATTATGGATCTGAGGTGAAAGTCACCTACTTCAGATAAAAGCAATGCAAAAGTATTAATTTTTTTCTCAGTTTCAAATAACCAAATTTCTCTTAAAATTGTGCCCAGTTAACCCCAAAAGCTTTACAGGAAAACTATCTACTTTTTTAACATCAGAATTTGCTGCAAGTACTCTGCAGAGTTCAAAGCAGGACATGACGCAGCCATTTAAGATAATGCCTTTTGGGCTAATTCCATTAACAAGCATCTAGGAGATACTGTGAAGAGATCCATCTGATCTGTTCCACTGCCCAACACCATCTGCCCTTGCCTGACTGCAATAGCTGTCTCGGGCTGTCTCTAGGCAATTCTGCTACGGAACAAGCCATCAGATGCTTCCTCTTGGTATCCTGCTGTGCTTTCAGATGAGCAGTCTTCCTTCTTCTCCCATGTTTCAGTAGTTCTCTCAACACATAAAATATCCTCCAGGGTAACCTATTACAGCAAGTCACCTATTAATGCTTCAGTCCTAATACTGAGACGGCATTTCCTGCAACAGAGATGCTGTTTGCCATGTTAGATAAGCTTGCCATCCAAACTCATAAGAGTCTGGCACTATGCTTTTCTGAAAAGGGACCAATCCACTTGTATGTGGGCACACTGCCATCTTAACAGATGGGCATGAATGAAGGCATTCATGAGCCTGTGTACACTACAGGCACCACATACCACTGTTCGAAACATGATTCACAGCTAGGAGCATCTGCTTAAATATTAGTGAATGCACAATTCATTATCCAATCCTGTACTACTAACAAATATTTCCGGTGCAACTACACAAAACATTTTAGAGGTATGATAACAGCTGGATATATACTTCGGCTAATTACATAAGAACACTTCCTTCCATCTCCATCCCATTTTTTTAAACCACATGTGCTTTTTAAGCCATAACATTTTATTCTAATAGACCTGTGGACACACAATACCATCAAACCTTGTCATCCTTTAAATCTCACAATTTTAAAGCCAGAGCTGTGCTGGATCATTAGGTCAATGCCTCTATAAAGCACACAGTTGCTGCAGGAAATCACAGTAACTACTCCGTAGGTTTTATTCTTGCCTCTGATTGGAACTGAATCGACTCCCTGGTACACAGCACTGGAGGCACTCTGCTGCTGGGGGCAATGCATTTCAGGTAAGATGTATGTCAAAGTCAAAATGCTTATGGCCATTTAAGATCTTTTGAAATTCTTAATAAAAGATCAGTTTTGCCTAGCTGCCCACACAAAGTCCAGCTTCAGATTCTGCCTATTGAAATCCTCTTTC
>NW_009596222.1:0-13856 GCF_000690535.1 Cariama cristata | reverse complement strand
ACCCTTTCCACTGTAGATAGGTTTTCTCCATTGCCTGTCTTAAAACATGCATTAAACCTCTGGCTGTGTTTCAGCAAAGACATGTCCTGCCTATAAAGTCTTTTGGAAGTCCACGATGCAGTATAAGTGCACAACCACCAGCACTAGTGTAAAATACAAGGACAGACTTCTAGAACTTGATTCATCAGAATGCTTGGCTATTGCTAAGTTTTATTATACTTTGGATTTATTCCCATCAGGCAGTAACATCAGATCTCTGTGGAACATAGTTTTTACAGTGGTGCTCATTTAGCCTCCTTAGAGATTTATCTGGTGATCAAGCAAACAGAACCTTCAAGATCATTCTGGTTTGACACAAGACTGCATACTTAGAATACCTTTTTATTGATATATTTTCAATTATTTTCCCTGTTCATAAGCTAACGCTTGAGAGAGCACCTCTGAATAGGTTATTTTGAGGAAAATAAATGTCCACATGACTTCCAAGATGCCATCATGTCTTTCCTCCAATTTGAAGAGAAAAAGTGACATGTCACAGATCCTACCAGCTCTGGAAATATTAATTTACAAGTGACCTGAACACACGGCCTGAAAATGCATTTATTTGCCATAAATTCTAGCCTCTACTTAGAGTTACTAATGATGCAGCTTCACTCTTCCTATTTATGTTGGCCTAATGAATAGTATTCTGAAGTCAAGCAATAAAAATTTAGCATATCATTCATAATGTCTTTAAAAAGAGACATGCTTGCACTCTGTAAACATATATGTTCACAACAAATGAAGTGTTATGCCCAACAAGGCCCACACAGTAAGGAAGGGCATTCCGGGGTTTTTTTCCTAATAATGGCTAAAACTTTGTCAGAAAGCACTTTCTTAGCTTATGAGAGACATAAATTGATGCCCTGGCTGAATCAGTTATAAATGCTAAGGGTTGTAGGGTTCCCCAAAGGTGAATTCACAACCAATAAGAGAAAAGGGATACAAAGAAAGACAACACAAAGAGTTTGTATCCTCTTTGGGGAAAGAAAAGCATTAAGAACTAGTATTACCAAAAAGACTAGACCCCTGCCCCAGGTAGCTGTGGGAACAATCTGGAGAATTGACGAGAAACAGAAATCACCCTGAAACCAAGTTAAATCAAGAGATGGTTGCCACATACGTTCTCTGTATCTGTCTCCAAACACAGAAATTAATGCCTAGCTTTTCACTATAATAGAATAAACTATCTTTAACTGTAAACTTCTCAAATACAAAGAGAGATTTCAATGGCACTGGCCCAGGCAGTGGGGATCCTAAAACAGTAAAACATGGGCATTCAGGGAGTATGAGGTCTCCCAGCCTAAAGGGCTACAGGCACTGAGCTGCTGGAGGTGGCAAATCCAGTTTCTTGGGGGCAAATGTTTGTCCAAGAAAGGTGTCTTCCTGACCGCTGTGAGTTATTGGATGCTTCTGCAGCATCCAGTACAAGACAGGGAGAAGGTCTGAAGCTCAAAAGTACCCTTAAGACCACAACAAGGTGTAGCACAATCAATAAAAAACCTAACACTGAAAAACCCAAGACTGGAAAAAAAACCCCACAACCTGTACAATAGCTTTAGTCACATCCCATCTTAAGAGAGAAGAGAAAATAAAGTCTGAAGTGTATACTACTCTTTCCTTGTTCTCATTCAGATGTATTTCTGCTCCACTACCCCCAGAAAGTAAAAGAAGCAAATAAATTCCTTCCAGGTAATCCAAACAGGAATAGGCTTGATTGGCCCAATGGATCTTCTTATCCATCTGCTTTGATGTGCTGTTTATTTCGCCATCTTTGGTATGCATGTATCCTTCATACATATATTGGCTCACTTCTGACAGCCTCACATTCTTTAATACAGCTATGCTAACAGCAGCCTGAACAGCCTCACAAGTCAGTCTGAGGACTTGAGAGTTGGCTGATCTCACCAGTTCAGAGACTTCAAGCTGGCCAGATGTGGACTTGGCTGGACGTCAGCAGTTTCCACTGAAATCAACACATTACCACAGAAGGTTTAAAATCTGTTTAAACAAGATTTTGAAAACCAGAAACAACTGTTGCGTTTGAAAATTTAAAGCCCACCAGAATCCATGTAGCTAACTGCGCACAGGGGAAAAATGTTTCTCCTGACTCATGTAGGTCACCAGCCACAGCCTTGAAGCACAAAATGAATGTATAGTCATTGATCTGATTTTAAAGATACTTAGGAGCTAACAAGGGAGTTAGGAGCCTTTGACTGCACTAAAAGGCAACTACCCAAACATTTAAAAAATATCTGGCTCCATGTCTTCAAAAAGAGCTGCAAGTTGTACAGATCACATTGACAGTCTGCACTCTTTCATTTGATGTTTCTTCTTCCTAAACTTATACACAAAGGCATTGGATTACTTCCCAGTTAAATATTGAAATATATGTGAAAATACGGGTTTCCTGATCAAGCAAATGGTCAGGTTTTGAGTGGAGATTATTAGACATGCTCTGCCAGCAACACCAAAAGCAAAGATGAGCAAGGTGGAACATGCAGGGCTCCAGCCATGTGCATGCTAAGGATGAGCAAGGAAGCACAAGTGAAGCGTAGAGGAGAAGCTGAGCTCCTTAACCATTCAGTGCTTCTATTTTCATGGTTTGCATTACATTCAAAAAACGTAATTAAAAATTCTAAGAAGTAATTTCATCAAAATGTTTTATCTAGGCAACAGGTACATATGCATAGGCACACCTCAAAAATTGTTCACACCAATGCAAAACAATGAAAGTGGAAAATCAAAGGAAGTTGTAAAGTCAAAATATCTTCTAAAATACTTGTTTCTTCCACCAGTTAACTTTTATAATTCAACTATTTCTTTAACCTCTTCATACACATTTTTACAGTGTGACATGCCACTTGAGCAGATGACAGTAGTCAACTGAATGTCCTAGTTTACCTACTTCTTATGTGAAAAAAATAAATTCTTATCGGATGGACTACTATCACCTTTTCTTAACAAAGATGTGGTCACCCAAGAAGCAGAAAGAAAAACATTTTAAGGAGCTAAAACATCTCTAATGAAAAAGACAGACATCAATTCAGCCCAGTCATTTGCCAAATGCTTGACATATTTTAACAACAGGGTTAAGAATATGCTAGTTTCATTTTGTGAATAAAGAAGTGCACTGCATAACACAGTATTTGATTAAAAACAAGGAAAATCTAACAATGCATTTTAAGATCACATCTGTGATTTTAAGAAAAAAGAGCCTTTTATAAAACATAATGGTAAAGTAGTCTATATTAAAATAAATTTTGCAAGACCTGCAGCTAAATCAAGACATAATAGACTAAATTATTCAGAGCAACTTGTCAAGTATATTTAATGCAAGACACAGGTCATAAAATAGACTCACACAGACTTTTGCATTGCATTACAATATGGCTGAAATCCCTACAAATATACAGTGCGGAGAGGGGGTTTATGTGAGTATTTTCAAACAGTTGACTTCTACCCAGGAAAAAGAAAACATGCAGCTATTTAGAGTTCCAAAAATACCTTATCTCCTGGTCTTCAACTAATGAAGCAAGTGAAGTATTTAACACCAAGTTTGTGAGAAAAAACTACCCCATGGTTTAGGTTCTTTGGGAATACCTCCTTCCTGGGTGCACGCTCCCTCTAAACTACACATTGGGCAGGTTCACAAGCCAAGGTAGGAATTTTATTGACACCAACTTTCATGATGGTTACTTGAAAAATATAAGAGGGACAGAACAGGTCTTTGAAATATCCTGTTAAATCACAGCAAAGAATAGGACAGAACTGGCTGTTATCTTCCGCAGGAGTTTTTGTTGGTATTTATTTTGACAACCAGTAATTTAGAAAACCTTTCCCCACAAAATACCAGCCAGACATCTCAATCCAGCCGGTGCTGATTAGTTTACTGCAGACATCACTGCTGGAACTATTGACTTTTCATTTTCAGCTTATGTACCTGTAGCAACAACAGCAGCAGGGACAAGCCAAAGGCCACAGTCTGACAAACCTCCAGAGGAAGTGGTGGGAACACTCCACCTCTTAATGTGTCAAAATCAAGAACAGATGCCCATCTGGGAAATCTGCTTTAGGCAAACAGAAGCTATCAGCTTCAGTAGAGAGGTAAGTGGGTGAATTGTGAAAATGAGTGACATACTCTGATGATAAGATCTATGATCCCACTGGTCTTAAATCTACATTTACCATATTAAGCAAATGATGTCATTAACATAATTAGTTAATTGTGGGTAATTAACAAAGTCCAGAAGAAACCAGCCACAGCTGCAAACTCAAAATTCACTCCATGGCAGAAACTATAGAAATAGGATATAAAAACTATTTCTCTTCCTACTGACATTCTTATAGTTTTCATATCACATAGATATGAAAATCGTTGCCTTCAAAAAAAATCATGGACACTTTGCTTGGCTAAGAGGGACAGAGTGCTCATGGTCTTTGGTTCTAGTCAAAAGGAAAAAAAAATGTTTTATACAACTCCAGGCAATAAAAATATTTATGCAGTGTTGAGCAGATATTGATAAATTATTATGACTGAGAAATTGAAACAGATTTAGCAAAATAAATTTCTATATTCAAAATGATCAGGCTCTTTGAAGATTTTCTCTCAGTAACATATGATCTCTAGGTGATTTTTAAAGAACAGTATAAATCAGCTCCACTCCTCTCTGCCGCACTGGAGCAGAGCAGCCTGCAGAACCAGCTCTCCTCTGTGCAGAGTGTAGGCACATGCACTACGGGTTCTCCTCTCTGGAAACACAGACACATCCATAGGTAAGTCAGTACTTACCTACAGATGGCTCAGGGATGCTGCAAAGCAGTAGTTCAATAATGGCCTAATAAAGGTGAAGTGAATGTGATAAACGTATGAGTGGCATTAATACCATGGCTGCCTGGAAGAGCAGGGAACTGATGTCAGTGAAGGAAACCTTTCTTCTTATATGTTCCCAAGACAACTCTTTTCCTCCAGATTTTCATTAGCAACTTTTTCTTCACAGAACTTATACTTTGTGATGTGTTTCTGCCATTCTTGTTCTTAAGCATGGACAGAAAAGAAAAAACTCAATCACCTCTATAATTAGAGAACAGCTGAGATTACTAGAAGGACTATAGGCAAGGAAACATGCTTCTTATTTCCTCACTGCATGTAGACTCCAAGGTGCAGGCAAATAAAGACTACAGCACAATTCCTGTCTTCCTATCTTCATTGTCAGTTGGCCACTGAAAACACACTAGAAATAAACTCTGCTACTGCATAATTGTTGTTACAAGGGCTGCCATTTGTCTAGGCTTGTCAAGCACCCACCACATTTCTGACCACCGCTCTTGCTACCTAAGAAGTGCTGGGAGTTGAAGACTCTTTAGAAAAGCATCTCTTTCAGGTAGGAGCTCCCAGCACGTAGCATCTGAATTTGAATTTGGAGGTAGCTGGGCCCTTACATTCCTTGCCATACACATGCAAGATACTGCCAGTTCAATTAATCAGTAACATTTTTACTCTTTTAGAGACAGGACTTCCTACCTGTCATGGAATTTAACCAGCACACTTAACCCTTAACTGGAGAAATCTGACTCACCAGCCTTTCAAGTCCTTGCACTGAGGTGAACAACTAGGTCTCGGGAGACATATGAGTTCTACTTCTCCTGTCACAGAGCTTCAGAGGAGGAAAATATTCTTAAATAAATGAAAGCAGTACAGAATAGATACTTGGATGGTGCAAAAATGAATGTTTTCACAAAAATTCGAGATCCTATAGACTATAGACATATATTGATCATATGGTGCTGCAGAATTTTACTCTGTGTTTAGGGGTACATGTGTGCATATGAGGGTATATAGTTGTAAATAAAACATCAAACCTTTTTTTTTTAAGTGTAAGTTCTACATACACAGACATTTCCTAATCCCTTCTCCAGTTGACATCCATGTATGTGTGTGTTTGTACATACAAAATTAATCTCATGCTTGTATGAATATTTATATATCTATACATTTATATACAGAAATAGATTTTGTGCTTTCCTTGTGATTTCTTTTTTGCCTGCAAAATTATGATTCTCTTTCAAAAGTTAGCTACTTTTCATACCGATTTTACAGCACATTGATTCCAGAATAGCAGCATAATTCAATTTAAGTATATCCATGCCAGTGTTTTCTTCTTTATGAAAAGCAACACAGAAACTTCATCAGTATCAGTCTTCTATAATCCTAATCAACCCTGAAATACACTTTTGGTGCAGAAGCATTCACAGGGCATCTCCATGAGCCAGAAAACACTCCTTTACACAGTATGCGAGAAAGTCTTATTCTCTATATTCACTCTTCTTCACCACATTTAACTAGAGTGATTTGATACTATAACCCCTAAATTTCTATAGGAAGTTTCTATAGGAGCTTCTACACACCTGAACTAGGGAAGAGAAGTGAAACACCTAAGTCCAAGCCAGTCAGCCTAAGCTCCCTCAGTATTCAATGGGGAGCATCACAGGCAGAGAGCAACTCGCATCATCCTTCGAGGCACCTAAAGTGGGTTACAAGTGCTGGCCTCCAGAGGTGCCTGCTTTTCTCAACAGGCTATAAAGGGAGCCTAGGGGTAAAATGTGATGTTCAGAGCTAAAATTAATTAAAAAACACGTGCACCGCAAATAGCCACTCTGAAGTTTTACTCATAGTTCTTTTTTTTTTCTCAAATGAGTTCACATGCAGCTAGTAACCTGGCAGGCCATGTAAAGCCCATCCCTCAACTCTGAAATACTATAGAGGAGAACAAGCTGCAAGAGGCTTCAGAAATATTTAGCCTAATGTAACATTTACTACTCTTTTAAACAGAGGGTCTCAAAGGAAGTGAAGAACTTTAGGATAATTCAGCTGATTTGGAAAGGAATGGGCCTAGAGCACAAGGTGTGGTTCATGGATTTTAAGGTAACTATCAGGGAGTGCAGAAACACAGAAATAAGATGACAATGAAAGTAATACAGACTTTAGCTCATTGAGGGCTATGTTCTGAATGGACAGGTGTCTTAAAATGAAAGTCTTAAAAGTCTTAAAATGAAAAGCAATGATCTCAGACTAGCCATACTGAATACAAGCTGTCAAGAATCAATCTCAAGCAATGTATCAGCAACATAGCTGGATGAACTCAGAGAAGCCCAAGAAGAATTCTTCTTTCCAGACCTCAGGAGGCATAGTTCTTTAGTAGCACAAGAACAACATACTCAGCTCTGAAAGAGCAGTCTTCAAAAGCTTCAACACATGTAGGTGGCAACCAACTAAACAGAACAACACATTAGAACAGAAATCTCCCCTTGGAAATGCTGCACGGAAGTGGAAAGTAGGAGGGATGGATCTCAAAGCAGATCTTCAGGTAACTGAGTGTACACTTGAAAAACTTTAAATAAAGTGTCTGTGGAGGTCATTGAGCAGTTGGTGAGAAGTCTGAAGTACAATGGTGCAGGAAGAGAGGAGTCAGGTGAAAGGGGAGTTGCACGATGTGAAATCATGGACTGGGGGAAACTAAGGGTAATAAATTCTCCTCCTCTGGAAAACAAAGTTTCATGACAACTCAGTGATCTGTATTGCTGCTCATCACCTGAAAAATCAGCAACAGTAAAACCCCTAAGGGATAACAGGCACATCTCATCTTCCAAATATCACATTTGCTAACCTTTGCATACATTCTGATTGTCCATAAAACTGCATTGGCAAGTGCACAACTAAACATCTTGATGAATGCTTACTTGTCTGACATAGGCAATTTCTTCTTCAAAAAGAAACAGATAAACCCCAAAAGCACTTTAGATGTAAGGTTGAATTGATGGGCATATCTTTGATCTTTAATGTCTTTTTCAGTTGTCATTAAAAACTTCAGTCCTCTCTCTCACATGATATGAAGTCTTTTCAGGTCCTAAGGATTTGAACTCAAACACCCAGAACGGCATTAGGACTTGCAGTCTGTTTTGCCGAACTATGTCTTCTCTGTAACTTAGGGTTTGGGGTTTTGTGATTAAAACCGCCTTTTATTTCAAACATGTAAAATAACTGTAGAAAAATAAATTGTGGACAACAAAAAGAAACTCAGAGCAGCCAATTCTTTTATTATTTTGAAATTTAGTAGGATTAGACAAAAGAACACAACTGTCCTCAGTGCAACAATTCGCAGGTTTCTGAGGAAAGTTCTTGACTTTAACCTGGAAAACAACCAACTTCAAGCTATACTTTTCCAGTGATAACAGTTGAGGTCTATATGCTACTCACTGCTCATACCTAAAAATAACTTAAGCATTCATTGGAGCAGATATTAGAAGCCAGGTCTCCCCGTTCTAACCAATAGGTAAAATACCTTCCCTACTACACTGTAGAGTTAGATTAATATTGTGCTTATACCCATTTACTACTGCTTAATGAAACAATGTCAAATGGAACAACAGCAGCACAAGACGCTGAACATTTCTCATGCTACAGCATCTTAGAGCCAAAGCATTAAAACTTTCTTCAAGGTGGTAGAAGTTTGTATTTTCTGAACCAGAGAGGGGAACTGAACCTGAGTGTCACATCCAGAATGAAAACATTAAGAAGTGGGATATTGCATAAAAAAGCTATCTATAGGTTGGGGTTTTTTTACCACCTATACTTGGTAAGAAAGTAAGGCTTGCATGGTGCACCTGAAGACACGGTTCAAATCTGCAGCTCTTTGTGAAGGAAGGCTTTTTCCCACACATAAAAACTGGGTAGATCATAAACTACAAATCCCTCTCTCTCCAGCACGTCCAACTGCCTAAGCTAGCAATGCAGGCGTGCTGGCTTCTGGGTCTCTGACTGTGAGCACACAGCCCTCTAATGTAAAGAGTACCTCACTTCACCTCAAGGCATCAAAATTAGGCACTGCAATCTGGAGCTGCAATGCCTAACTGTCCTGGTTTGGCTAAAACAGGACTATTTCTCCTGTCAGTAGATTTTCTTTGCTAAGTTTCTTCTAAGTAACTGCACCTTAAATGGTGACATTGACACTAACACTACCGTAAGTTGAGTCCTTAAAAGATTTGCCATGGTAAAAATCAAAGCTGTTAGGAAACATGTTCCCTGCTAATGGCTTAACTATTCGACCATCTTTGGTCTCCTCCTTTCAGAGACGCTGACCAAAATAGCTATAACCCGTACCTGCTGGTTCCCTCCTGTGGCTGCAGCTGTAAAAATAAAGCAGTAGAAATACCAGTCTTCTGGGGCAAGATCTCTCCTTTGCATTCCTGACACATCTCACTTGCATGGTCCACAAAATGCGTTCATTAACAGATCAACAAAACAGCAGAATGAGGCTTTCTTCAAATGTTTCCCTCCCTTCTGAGCACAGGGGGAGTCCTCCAAATATCTCACTGATTTATCAAAGAAAAGGCCCACCCTCCACCAGGAGAGACATATTCCATTTTCTTGCTAGGCAGTCCTCGGCATTTAACAAAAATTATTTATTTATATGAATTTCCTTCTCCATCCCACCTAGCAAGCTGCTTGGGGTGTTGGATAAACAACTGTACAATAAAAACAGCATAAAAGCAGGAAAAAATATTTAAGAGCAAAATGAACAGCTGTCACCAGAACTAAGAATGAGATGGTAAACAGAAACCAAAATAACCAAACTCCAGGGTGCCAGGGAGAAACACAACAAATTTTTCAAAAGGGAAGTCAGGCTGGTAAGGTAGATAGAAAGACAGATAGCAATGAGATAAAACACCCAAGTGGTGAGACCCCATATCTGAGACCAGCCAAAAGATACACTTCAAGACCCACATTTAAATGAGGAGCTGGGGGTACTCAGAAGGCCATGACCTTCTTTTTCTTCAAGGTTCTTGAACACTTACTATATATATAACAACTATTTATGATTTAAAACAAACCCATTCAGGCAAATTTTGACAGGATTGTTTGTGACATGTCTGAGAAAAATGCATTACTTTAGATGGTCTAAGGAAACGAACCTAGCAGATTCAGTGTATCATGCTACAAAATTTCATCTACTTTATGAAACACACACAGAGGGGAAAAAAGTATTTCTTTGGACTTGCTTAGGTAACTAGAAAATCTCAAGAATGCCTGCCATGCTCTCTAGACCAGCAGAGTACGCAGTGTTTAGCAACAGGGACTTCTCTGTCCTCTATTTCCTTTTCTCTCTTTCACTCTGAGTGGTTTCAACTTTTTTTTTTCATATTCTCCAATCTATTTCTTAATCAGTTAAGACCAAGCATTACTTGAAGTTAGGTCAAGGTTCCAAACTTTTTTTTTCCCATTTGTTGAAAATAACAGAGAATTACTTTTCTCAACGTTACTGTCTTCTCAGTAATTCATTCTCTCTCAACTTGCTTGTTTGTTTCATCTGATCCATATCTGGGCCTTCACATTAATATAAACAGTAACACATGCTATTATGGTATAAAATATGATTAATTATTTATTATGAAATTAATTTCATGTCTACAAGTTCTTGATCACCTCTGATGTCTGCTACACACACTGGAGAGTCAAAACAGAAATGAGTGCCTTTCACAACTACATCATTTGGTATGTAAGGTTTTTGATGTTGCCAGCTTAGCCCAGTTTATAGACACTTGAGGAAAGCCTAATATAGTAGAGGTTTCTTTTGCAAACGTAGTAAGCAGTTCCCACAACCAACAGCAGTTAACTATAGCCCAAAGAAAGTCACCTCAGCTCAGGGTCAAAACAGATCAAGTTTCTTTTCCTAGTAGTGTGGCATGTCTCTTGGTTGCAGCTAAAAATTAAATTTAGCTTTTCTTAATATTCTTGGTGACATCAGAACTTGGCAGATACCTTATTGTTACCAACACTTAATCTATTGATCCTGCTTAAGACTTACATTTTAGGTATTTAGGGTATGTTCTGATTCAGCTACCTTCCAAAATTCCTGGTTCTTCATAAAATAGAGCATATGATTGTCTTATAGAGCCTTATGTTGAATTAATGGTTAATACAGATGTTCCTTAGGATTTAAAAGACTTGTTATGACAGCATTTTGCCTTCTCTTCTCATAGCAACAACTGGTGATTACTTGCACATAGAGTGCCTGCTAATATGGCAGTAACTTATTTGGATCATGATTTCAAAGATGCAAATATACCTTGAGGCTTGGAAAGCAGATACAAGTTTATTAAACATGGATATAAATAGCTGACTAAACAACCCAGTACACAGACTTTTATGGATTAGTTCTTTATAGATTTCAAGGCATTGCCATCAATAAAGACAGAACAAAGGATGAGTTGACTCCATGGGCCAGAAAGCTCTGTCAGAGTTTCAAAACAACATTTCAGTGGTTCAGCATGCTGGTGATTTTGGATTAGGAGTTTATGAGTGAGCTGAACATTGAGAACACTTGCTCTGTACCCCAATACATGCTATACTTGAGAGGATTAGGCTAGTTAATAAAATTAAGCAAGTTTAGTAGATTTAACATACTACTGGAATATATAAAATTTTTTTGGACTCTGACTAATGTGACAACTTGCACACTTGGACTGACATGGAAGAAGAGATCTGAAGATTAAATCATAGCTCCAAGGTTTAAAAACAGTTGTTACTGTAACTATTTCCTATAGAAAATTCCCAAATTTTAAAGGAAGATAAAACTCTGAACAAGATGCAATACTTGAAGGAAAAGTGGAAAGAACTTCTTATGCCAACAAAACTCCCTTTACTTTTCTTCCTGAACGTCATTACAGCCTACATAAGTACCAGCATATGCTATACAAAACATACCTGTTGGATATACATGTAACAGGTTTAAACATTTTTTTCATTGAAAATGACCAAAAACATTTTGATTATACAGGAAAAGCAGTATCAATACACATTTAATAGAAAAACAAGTTAAACAAAGAACTATTAAGACTTCCCTTTATCCAAAAAAGTTTCTTCACCAAAACTGCGTACACCCACCATGAAGCAGAACCAAACATCTTTGTGATCTGCTCTCAGACAGCAAATGCCCGCGGCAGCGATGCGCTGCTGTCTGAATGGCAGCCAGCTGTGGCGGCAGCAGAGGCATGCTTTCCTGTGAGAAATCTTTAACACTACTTCATTCCATCACAAAGTACCGAGACTTCAGCACAGCTGCCTTCACGGCAGATCTGCCCATGTGCACCAGTTTGACACTTTCAGAATATGTCAGAATTAATGTGTATGTACACTAAGACTATGCTTTGCATTTTCCAGTGGATTTGGCCCTTCAGATTACTTTTAAAACCAATGACCCTGAGACTTACAAAGTTTCCAGGTATTCCAAATGACTGCTTAGGCTTACTTTTGCCTGCTTTTTGCCTTACTGCCTTTCTCACTACCCTTGAGTCAATCTCACATTGGACGTACAAAGCAAGGACTTTCTGTTGTCTGCAATATATAAGAGGAGAAGATGACAAGACAAGTAACTGGTAGTCCTTATCTGCCAAGGGGTCTAAGGCACCTAAAGGATTACATTAACTTGAAGACCTTTGCATTGCTGTTAAGTCACAAAAGCCTTGCCTAATCTAGCATGCATCTGAACGCCCTCCAGCACTACCACTCCATGCAAGCAAACCCACCTAACTCATGCCAGTGCCAAACCATGCAACATCCAACTCCCTTCTGAGCCCTCTTCAGCTGTTAGCATGTAGGAGCTGCTTGCCAGTTTTGTTTGCATGGCCAGACCAGGGGACTGAGTAACCTCACCCAGGCCATGGAAAAGCAGTTTTAAATCCCTGAGTAGTTTGAGACAGTTCAATGATCCTTATCTGTAACAGCATGCTAACTGCGAGGCAGCACGGTTATTTGAAGTTGGCCTATTCTCAACCCATGCTAGCAGAGCCACTCCAGCTTACATGGAACGCTTGAATACATTCACTGGGACAGTCTGTACCTTATGAGCTCAGGTCAGTCCCCTAAAAACAGACAAATCTGAGTTACAAATTCATGGTTCCATGACTATTAGGTAGAAGACCAAAATACTCATTTCAGCAAAACTGGGACCTCTTCTTGCTCTTGCCTCTTGACATTGCAAGCTTTCCCACTGTTCCTCCTGTTATCTTAAATCCTGCAGATTGAGGCTTTCTAGTGGGAGTGATGGATTTTCTTCTTACTATTCCCTGCTGCTTTGTTTATCATCTAATGTCTTCTCATGCAAGTTGGGTGCAGCTCCATAGAAATTAGTAGAGTAGTTCTGAAATATAGTCCACGTGGGACTGGAATTGGGCTTTTTTCTGTTAGTGTTTTTATGGCTTAAACTTTTCAAGCCTAGATCAAATATTCTCAGATCATTCTCATAGAGTACCTACCATCTCTATCAGTATAAAAAGAGTTGCATGCTACTGGACCTTTGAGAAGATGAAAAATTCACCATCAAATGTGTCCTTGCTCACACCCTTAACAAATTATTTTTAAACACTCTCACTGCTATTATTAGTAACAGCCATCTGTAATGTGATTCTTACTCATTGATCAGGACTCTGCTGTGCACAGCACAGCTATGCCAAACATCTCTGTACCAAGGAGTTCATAACTTAAAGATGAGATGAGAAACCATACGTCAATACAGAAGAAGCACAAGGAAAGAATAAAAGATTTACTTTCTACAGTTATGTAAGTGGTGGTTTAGGAAAGGAGAAGAAAGCTTGCAAGGAGTAGTGAGAACTGTACGCAAGCAAAGAACAAGCAATGCATGTACAATTTGTGGGTTTACAGATATCTTCTACAACATGTAATTGTGACAATAAGGGAAAAGTCAGCACTATATCAAGGTACAAGATGTGACATCTGTCCTGGTTTGGCTAAAACAGGG
>NW_009596221.1:0-66269 GCF_000690535.1 Cariama cristata | reverse complement strand
GAGTGATTACACTTCCATCTCCTCAGTCTTTCCTTATGCCCATAAACTTCTAACAGCCATGTTATTTGTTAACAAGTTCCAGGAATCTGTTACCCATAATATAAGGACCTGCCTCCTTTTGCTTTGAACCTGGCTCCTATTGCCATCATGTGATGGCCTAAATTGCAGACAAATACTTAGATTACATCCTCTCGTATTCCAGCAGTTTGCATGTATGACCCACTCTGGAAGTGTGGTCTCCTCAGTTTGCTGACCTTTTGCCACTACTTGGTGCTGTTGGAATGGAGCTGCTGTGCGGTGTTGATGGCGGTTGAAAGCTAGTGAATATCAAGGAAGTTGCTTACTTGCTCTTAGTCTTTAACTTCAGGGAGGAAATAGACTACCTGGCACTTGACTTATTCTTAGCTTTCTTGATTGCAGAGGAAAAAATGGATGCTAAAGGATCAAAACAAGCACTATTATTGTTATATTTAAAATAGAATCATTATACTCATTATCAACTCTTTACTCCCAAGGAGGTGACAAAGAAAGCCAGTTTAGCTTTTAAAAAAATCTCATTCTTTTGAGGCTTCACAACCTGTTGCTAGCAGGTTGGAAGAGAGATTTTGAACCAAGAGCAATGACAAGATCATCCTTTCAACAAGTCTCATAAATATTGTACCTATAAAAGGTGGTTTTAAGTCTTTAAAAATAGATGTTGAATGTAGACTAATCCCTGTGCATTCAAACTTGAAAACCGGTTGGGTGTCGGTTTTTGGTTTTCTGTGGGGGGTTTTTTGTTGGTTTTTGTGGTTTGGTTTTTGGTTTTTTTGGTTTTTTTGTTTTGTTTTGTTTTTTTTAAACTGAAATAAAGGATGGATCATGCTTCCTCATTAGACTTAACTGAATGTATTATCCAGTTGCCTATCTAGAGTTCATCATAGCCTTCATCTTCAAATTCCTGTCTGGGAACTGGGAGGTGGAGGCTAAGGCAGTGTATTGCAGGAAGTAGGAATGGTGGTAGAAACAAAGCAGCTCAAGGAAGGATTTAGAAAACGAAGAGGAAGAAAGCAAGAAGAAACTTTTCTGTCGTTATACATCGCTGAGGTGAATTTGTGTCTAATATATCTTTGAAAACTGAAGATGAATTAGGGAATGAAAATGTTTCTTAGGGACAAAATATAGTAAGTCATTAAACTAATTTTTGTTAAAATTTTAACATCTCTTTTTCTTTGTGTTCACATGCAACTTTAATGTGAAGGAGGGATCCCTTTTGGCCATTTCATTAAGCAAAATCATCATTAAATGTAAAACCCTTTTTATTAAGTTCATTAATACCCGAAGTCCCTTTGACTCAGTATCTTATTTCTGACAGTCACCAGCAGTGGAGACCCAAGACAGAATGTAAGAACAAGGCACTCACGCCATAGTATTTTTCCAGACTACTTCCTCAGCTTCCAGCAGTTTGCAGTGCCACATTCTGAGGCAGCAATGGGCTTTTTCTATAACCTTCAGTGGATTTTTATGCTGCTGTATCACATACTTTGTAAAATAGATCTTAAATTTTGTAGCTTTTTAACCTCTCTCATCTCTACACCCTAGTCCGTGTTTTTACAGTCTTTGCCTTCTCTATATCTTTACTGTTTCTATTATGTATTTGGGGGAGGGAAAGGGAAGAACTGCATTCAGTATTCAAGATACCAAACCACCAGGTCATTTCCTAATTTGTTCTCAATCTCTTTCTTAAATATTCGTAGTGTTTAGCTGACTTTTTTGACTGCAAGTGAGCATTGAGCTGGTGTTTTCATAAAACAGTCTGTTTTATTGCCAAATGGCAATAGTCGTATTGGAACCTCTATATGCATAGGTAAAATGAGAGTGTTCGTTCTTCACAAGTATATCTTAACTTTTATCCACAATGAATTTCATCTGCCATTTATTGCTCATTCACTTGGTACTGTAACATTCTTCCATGACTTTCCAATTAGGGATTTTTTTTCCACTAACTCTAGTAATCTAGTTTCTCTGAATACAACAATTAGCATGGACCTTACCACAGATCTTCATGAGCTGCTACTGCTGACCTTGTACCACCATGAAAATTGCCTACTCATTACCCTCTATTTCCTTTGGGTTTTAAATTTTATTTGTTTATTATCCAGATTAGAACTTTCCTTCTTATCTCATGGCAACTTAGTTTCTTTAATAGCTTTTTACAATGGACTTTGCCAACCACCTTTTTGAATTTCAAAATTTTATTGCTTGGGTCTTACTTGTACATATAACTGTTGAATTCTTTTAAAAACACCAATAAATTTATGAAATATTACTGCTTTTTACAAAAAGCATATTGATTCTTCCTTAGTAGGTCTCATGTATTTATGTGCCCATCATTCTGTTCTTTAAGCTCCATCTTACATCAGGATTTCCCTCTGGGTACAGTCGTTTGGTGTTTGCTATGGAAAAGAAGACTAAAACATATAATGAAGCACCATCTCTCCATGAGGGAAATAGCACAAGATTGAAGTCTTTCTGACTAATAAGTGATTCAGTGTCCTAAAGATGGCCCAAGAAAATACCTCTCTTTGTCTTCTTGCTCACTGTCTTTCTTTCTCCAGGATTTCTACAACTTTGGAAGAAAATACAATCCTTACAATGTCATGAATGTTGAAGTACATGGGAAAGAGATCCAGCCAAATCCTCTATCATCCTTCATACATCACTACTTCTGTCCTCCACTTGGGTTACTTCATATGTTATACTTGTATTTGCTTTCTAGTATGCCATACAAAAGTTAGAGCTCCCTCTAAACTGATTTAATGAGAACTTGACTGGCTCCTACAGAAGGAAGAAACAACGAAAACTTGAATAAGGAAAAAAATATTTACAGCTCTTTTCTTCTGTGGTGTGTACCCTAGGTGTGCTATTTTCCCTGCCTTTCCCTGGACACATGTGCCCTGCCCCCAGGTACTCAATGGAGTTTGATAATTGCAGCCTGTGTTGTGATTTTAAGATCTGTGACAGAAGATAACTTGTCCTGGTCCTTTTTTTTTTTTTTTTTTTTGGTGTGTGGGTTTGTTGGTTTGGGTTTTTTTTTTTGGTTGGTTGCTTTTGGTCCTGGAGATGCGCTGGATATTCTGTAGATGCTAATCAGGGCCTTCTCTGTTGTCTTTTGGTTGTCAAGAGTTGCTCTGATATTGTGTCTAGAAATCGTCTGTTGTTCTACTGATGTTCCAGCAACACAGAAGGCTAAGGAGACATAATGGATTATTGAGTGATAAGAAATGATGCTACTAGCTGAAATAAGAGAAACCCAAGAGCTGAAAAGGGCAGAGCTTAGCTGGAACCAAAAGAGGAGATCGTAAAAGAGCATGACCCAATTTGGGCTGTGCTAGTCTGGGGCTGAGGTGTCTATGGTATTTGGAATGTACTGCAGATTCTGGAGTAGAGGGATCCTGCAGATGCTGGGGTCCTCTGCCCTTCATGTCCTTTGACTGGTTTGCAGTTGCTGGCCCCCATGGCAGATGGTGATGCTACAGTTGCCACTTTATTAGATCAAGTGATAGGGGCTTGTGCTGTAAACCTTTAAGTCTGAACCTCACTGATGACACAGGTTAGGTGATCAGATATGGCTCCATGCTATATTTGTCTTAGCCCCCATTAAAGTTATTTTAAAAGTTAAAAATTGTATTTTTCACTACATGTGTGATTTCCAGCTTTATTCTTTACGCTAAGAACTGTGTAACCTTAAGGTGATGCCCGGACTCATAAATGGAATGGGTCAGACTTTCATCAGGTAGCTGCAATTGACCTACTCCACCGAGTTTTGCATATTCAACATGTGAGTTGCACCTATTTTGGCAACGTGTGCAATTGTGCAGTGAAGGAAACTGCTGCCAGTAGAATCCCAAATTCATTTGTTACAAAGGTTAAGCAATGTTAATTGAATTAAGGAATTGCTGGAGGAGAAAGCCATTATCTATTTTAATGGCCAGTAACCAGTGAAATTCCCAATTTTAAATTTCAGGCCTAATTTTACTTGTTAAAATGCTTTGACTGTAATCCTGATGATGTGTTAAGAATATCTCCAAGAAATACATATTTAAATATCAATATGTGCATGCACAGCTTGCTTTGGTGAAATTGGACTGCAATAGAGTGCTGAATGATAAGCATTTATAAGACCAAAAACTAAAGCACTATTCAGTAAGGGCTGGGATGGCAGAACTTAGTGGGTTTCATTGTATTGTATAGGTTGGATAGGAAGTGAAAATGTTGTGAATTATTCTGAAAACAAAAAATTACTTTCTTATAGCTTTTTAAATTTGCATTTTATGATCCTCCAGAAATAGCTTAATTGACTCTTTCTTCAACTACTTTAAATCCTTTAAAAGTATTATGTTAAAAAAACATGCTTTAAAAGTGTTTCTTTTCCTTCAGTAAGGAGTTGCTTTAAGAGAAAAAATAAAAAACTGAATTACATATTGAATTTTCTAGGCTGTGTTTCTGCACAGCAATCTTCTGAAAAAGTGCAATTATTTTTTTTCCACTCAAACATGCATTTGAGAGGAATGAGTAGATCAGATAAAGAGCTGAGATTCAATTCAACTCAACCTTGAGTCACTCTCTGACTCTGTCTCTTTAAAAAGAAAAAAAAAAAAACCCAAGGTGGCAAAATCAATACAAACCAATAATAACTTCACATTTGTGGAAGCAACATGAATGGCTCTCCAAAATATTGAGACACATCCAAGTACATTTTAGCAGAGCTGATATTTATCAGAAGTCATTTGCCCTCAAGCAGATGCTCTCTTTCATTGTGCTCCTGTCACAAATGACTAAGATTTATGACAGACAATTACAGCATCTGCAGTTAGCAGCCTTATAATCAGCACCATTATTTAACGATTGGTGCAATAAACTGACTCCTGTTACTGTTTATCAGATATCAGTCAGTTCTGGCTATTTTCTTCAGCTCCCTAAATCACAGTATGGTGCAACCACTGCCTTTTAATGGCTAGTCAGAAGCAGGCACATTTTCACGTTTTGTACAGACTGCCGAGGAAAAAGAAAAAGCAACCAATTACATGTATGTATGGTGCCCTCTCATTTGAGATGCCTGTGTATGTAACTATCTCTGTACAGTTTAAAACCTCTTAAAAAAAAAAAAATAACAGCTTTTACTATTTCAGATAAGAGCTTCTATTTAAGCTTCTGCATAGGGAAATATGTCTTCTGTTTAAATATTCATGTTTTAAAAAGGAATAAAATGTTGATATACTGGAGTAGTCATACTCTTGCAGCATGAATTCTCTGTGTGTTTGAGGAAGGGACAACATCTGCTTATTATTCAGCCTCCTGAATGCTAGGGAAATAACAGAATTGTATTTTAAACTTAGAAACGTTCTTATCAAAATTAAAAGCTTGAGAAATGTCTCAGTTAAGGTTTTTAATCAATATGTATGGTGATTGTTATGAGACTTCTGTTTGGTCTGCATTTTTTCCCGGAAACCTTGTGAGAGGGAGCTAGATGATGTTTGAGCTGCAGGTCCAACTGAAAAGTATATTAAGACTTGCGTGTGCTCCAAAAGCAAAGATGTAATTTCAGTGCCACATTCTGGCATTACTTAGACCAGTGATCATCAGGCGTGAGTCTGGTTCCCTTAAATAAATGCTGTTGTAGGCTAATGCTTTGTGTAACTGTGAGAAGACTTTGTTCCCTGTAGCCTGAACACTAAGTTTCTTAAGTTTTGGTTTTGTTTTTTATTGGGTGTGGAAGGGTTTTTTTGTTTGTTTTTATTGCAATGGCTGCATTAGTTCTTGTCAGAGTAGGGAACGTCTTATATTTATGAACATATTCTTCTGTTTTAGCTGCTAAATGAGAATGCTTGTTATCCATAAAGTTTTCAAGGAAAAGATTGGCTGTTTTAAGTGACTAAGGAAAATAAGTTAGATTGTTTTTTGTTTCTGCCAGTAGAAAACAAAGTGAAGGTAAATTGCTCTCTTCTTTGTGGAGATGAGTCATCTTGTCAACAAGCAGAATTTAAAATCACTTGAAATACTGAAATGAAACTGCTTAATACGGACATTTCCTGATATGTAAAGTATATGTATTTTAAGACCACGTTTGTTGACTTGTGTGTTAATAAACTGAGGACACATAGGGCTGATCATGTTTCTTGGTTCAACAAGTACCTAACCTGTTGTTGTTTTCTTTATCTGGAATAACTGGTGACTCATATTTCTGAAGGATTCCAGACAAAGAGTCAGAAGATAAAGCTATTATACATGCCTTCAATTAGAATTTCACTTTTGGTGATATTTTCATAGTTACTTGAATGTGTGTATGCATTTTATTTTTTAAAGAGAGTACACATGAGTGGTTGTAATCTTAGCAGTTCTTAAACAAAATCTAGGTGTTTGATTTCAAGTTTCTTTTTGTCTACGGCAGTCGTCATTAAAATTGATTTCTTATATTTTCAGTAGATCATAAATATATTTGTCTTTTAAAATAATTTTAGATGAACTCTGCATTGACAGGAGAAAGATACTGAGTCTACTAAAACTGAGCATATGAAATGCAATTTCTTGTCCAGATTTACATATGTAATGCTGTAATACACTTGAGAGGGTATGTCTTTAAAAACAAAAACAAATGAAAAACCCACAGTAGAAAAGCTGATTTCTGAAAATTGCACCTTGGTCTATATCGTTCTGATTTCAAAGTTATTTGTGAACATAGAATATCATTAGTATGCCGTCATGGAGCAATTTTTTTTTTGCTGATAAATATCTGCCAGGGACTAGATTGAGACAACTGAATTAATTTTATTTTCAGCTGATGTAGATGTTGAATGATATTTAAGATGATTAATGGTAGATGATACACTTTGCAGGAGCTACTTAGTGATGGAATCACACTAATACTCAAATCAGTAGAATTTGGTTTTCTAACTCTCTGAAACATTTTTTGAAAATTTTCTGAAGTACAAACTCCCCTAGCTATCCTTTTAAAGCTGTTCACATACTATAAATAAGAGCTTCCTTAGAGAAATTAAAGCCTGGTTTAAGACTTGGTCATATAGATATATAGCTGTAGATATATACACACACAGAGACATATATACCTGTATACCTAAGTTCATACTGGTGGACTAACTGTGCCAGGCAGGAATGTTTGGTGGCTGACAATGAACTCTGCAATGGGTTTGGATTAGCAGGCTGTAATACCACACTAAGTTCATGTAACGAATAAAATGCTGTTGTCTTCTTTCAGCTCCATTACAACAGGCTTTGAGAGTCTGGCAAAGGAATTCATGGGTAAGGGTACTACAAACTGTTATGAGTGAATGTTTGGACACTAAAATGTTTTGGAAGTGAAACTGGGATTTTTGCTTTCAACTAAAATTAGAGAGCCTTTTGACCCTTTATTCTTATTACCCGCGCATGTTATCTACCATCTTTCTGTTTACAAGAAGTTGTAAACCATGAACAAGAACTTAGTAACTATGGATATCACATTGGAGCAATGCTCCATATGATAGCGTGTATTTAATTTGACATGAGCCAGCATTAAATGCCTATAAAGATCTGTTCCAGAAGAAAAGTGTGGTGGCAAGCAGCATGCGGTATTTATAAGAGGGCATTTGTAATGCTCTTCCCATTCAGCTTCTATTCCTGTTCATCTCGTTGTTGGCCAAGAAATCCAGGGAAAATCTGGAAAGTAAAGTACTCATAGTAGAAGTTTGTAAACTGTAACAAAAATTTTCACCCTTGTGCGGGGAGTCATTGTAAAATAATGCAGTACTGTTTTCTCAAAATAGTAGTTTCTAGGGGATAGGAATGCAAATTGCAGGGCTGTATCCCTGCAAGCATTTACTTCCAAAAAGTACTTAAGATTAATTTTAAATAAGCAGTGAAACATGATTAGTGTAATGCTGACGCAAAGGCATCGAGAACAAACTTTGGATATATGAGCGAACCAATAGTGCCAGGATGAAGGAATTATTAATGCAATTATCTCATAAATGTTCTTAGCAATAACTTTATTGAAATGCTTTATACAGTTGTGTTTTGGTGTGGTGGTGTGTGGTTCTTGTGTGTGGTGGTTTTTTTTTTGTTTTTTTCAAACTTGGCTTACAATAGGAGATTTTTAAAAGCTTAATCTTTGAATTTATCCCCCTCCGTCCTCCAAAAGCCTAATAACTTGGTCAGTATGCTATCAGCTACATGGGAGGTTACTGATAGCCAAGAGTAACTGTTGGTAAAGTAAGCTTAACAAAGAGAGGCCATCGTTCCGAACTGAACTGGAATTCGGGCTAGGCTCAAAATATGTTTTCAATAGTGATTTTTATATCCATCATTTCAAACCTTTGCTCAAAATAACTTTTTAAATCACATGTTCTTTATCACTCTTACTCTGTAAGAGGTTCCTAATTCTGGAACTGCAGAGTGAAACCGTGCTTTGTTTCATCAAAGAACTTGAGCTGCTTTAGTTGCAAAACCCCTCTGAGTAGCTAGGCAGTATAACATTGTAATGGTAGATGTTATCAGTATTTGCTTCTTTACAACATTTGATCTTCCACAGAGTTAAAACATGCCTGAGACATTTCTTGGTGGGAGATTCTATATAATCAATAAAAACTTGTAACACTTGTATGATTAGTTCATTCAATAGTTCATAGAATTATGAATGCCTGAAAAAAAAAAAAATTTCAATGCAGGACCAGCTTTATTGCTTCTGTATTTTGTCCTAGAAAAAGATCTGAAGTGGTTGTCCCTACTGCATGCTGTCGATGTCCTCACTATACTGAATAACTACTTTTTTTGTTACTGAATTAAGACATGAAAATTGCCTTAATCTTCTTTTTAATCTTCTTGATAGGTTCAATCAGTCAATCACTAGATGTCTTGAAATTAGAAACATTTCCTTTTGCACTAGAGTAAGCCCAGGAGAAAATATTGGCCATTCCACTCAAATAACATTTGCTTCTCTACTTACTTGTCATCAGTACATGATTTTCTGTCAAAGTTTCCAGCTTGTTGATTTAATAGAGTGCATGTGTGCCTCCTGTGGAATTTGAGAAAAGTTTCTTGTAGCATAGAGGAGCTAGGACAGGACAGCAATGAGTGTAAAATGCATATGTGCTGTTTGGTGTATGTGCATATAGGCTATTTGCAGTTTGGGAAAAGTGATAATAGCATTATTAGTGTTATTATGGTTTTTTTAATAAGTCTTCAAAAGAATTCCAAGTACTTTCTAATGCAAATATTTCTGCAACTATCAGCATAACACGCTATGGGGGCCATGGAGAAATGTTATCCAGGGAAACCCTGATCTGAAGAGTTCCAAAGATTTCTTCTGTCATAGGTGTCGATTCATATTCATAAATAACATGCTGTATTATTTCTTGAATATTCCCAGCATATCTCTCTCTGTCATGTCAGACTTGTTTCTGGACCACACAGAGTAGATGAAATCTACTTTTCATTAGATTTTAAGGGTCACAGTTTGAGATACATGTTATTATTCATGTAGGAGTTGAATCTTGGTTTATAAAGAAAACAACCTAGTAAAACATTGCTTCTAATTAAGAGGTAGTATCTGCTGCACAACCACTTTATATTCCTCTTCCCACTAATGTTTCTATCATTGCAGTCATGGGATGACCAAGTCAGACTAGACTGAATGGACTTCAGTCCATGGCCTTTTCATCCTTTCCCTTTTCCCTCTAGCATCCTTAAATAATAATATTAAAAGCAACGTCTAGGAGTTTCTACTGGAGTTTTAAGTGGAAATACTAATGACACAATGTACAGGGCAGCTCTTCTCCTGGGGGCGGGGAGGGGGGAGGGGGTAAAAAAAAAAGTATATGATGAATAGAGAGTAGGGTATGCAGAAGAAGAAAAAAGAAAATAGTAAAGTACATTGTTGTCATTAAGATAAATATTTTTATTGTTGCTTACCTTTACCAGTGTCTTTAGTACTAAAATACATTCCTTTATTTAAAAGAATAATGTTAAAGCACTTATGTCAAATACTCAGTTCTTGCAAAACATTGTAGTCGGGACATTGATAACAATAAGGCAACAAATAGCAAAAGAAAACAAAGATAATTGAGTATGCAAATGAAAGAGGGCAAACAAATTAGAAGAATACCATATTTTCAAATTCCTAGTATTTTAAAAAAGATATATATGCTTACAAGTAGAACAAACACTATATTTCCCCTTTATGTGATGAATTTAACTTCAGTCACGTACAAAGTTTGTATAATATTTGACTACCTGGAGAGAACAACAAGACTTTTATTTGAACAAGAGATCCTTGGCATTATTTGGAACCTATTTTTGAACAAATTAATTGTTTTCAGACATAGCAGATTAGCATAGCATCAGAGCAGTGTGCTCATTCTTTTTCAGCATCTGAAATTCAGTGTCTGGCACCTGCTATTGTGGGTCCTTTAACCTTTCATGAGTAGTTTTGCCTCATTCTAGGAATCCCATTGACATTTGTGGAAGTGGGGTGGTTGGGGTTGTTGGGTTTTTTGAAGATTGTACAGTTGGGCAAAATTTTACAGCAGTATTTACTGTCCTGTTCTTGATTTTTTGAAAGCTGTGAGTGGGTAACTTTCACTATAACACTTGGAAGGAATCAACACTTCAAATAATGATTTACCAGATCAAGTATTTATTTTTTTTTTTAAAAGAGATTTTCCTGCAATCATAAACTGATTAGAATCTTTAAAAAGGAAAAGTTTACAAATGGGTGCATATTAGAAGATTAAAACTTGCAGGCACATGATCTGTTAAATCAGAATTTATTCCTTATACTCTTAGCCAAACATTCTGTGTAATTGCTGAACAGTAATGCAAAAGAGAAAGGTAATAGTAAAGTGTTTAGTGTAGCACCATTGCTTATTTGTGCTATTGTTGAATTAATAGTATAGCAGCCAGTGTTGTAGAGGTGAATCTGCATGATGTGTGGTACCAAGAGAGAAAGGAGAATTATTTTAGATTTTTTTTAAGTTTTGTGAGGTTTTTTTGTTTTGGTGTGTGTGTGTTGTTGTGTTTTTTTCTTTCTGGATACGCTAGAGCACTCTCTGTAACAATAACATAATAAAAAAGAATAAGAGTAATTTTAATTTATTTCTATGGTTTTTATTGTTCATTTAATATTCCTTGGTATATTGTGGGACTTCAGTTTCAGTGCTGTCCTACAGAAATATGTGTGTTTATGAGCTACAGATGTTTGTAAGACTATTTTTAAAAGATCATTTGAGAGGGTTAAACTTTCAGCTAATTGTCGGTGTACAGCGTAGTGATCTAGCTCCCCCTAGTGTATTAAAAAAATCCCCCAAAGATTTAATCAAGTATTTAATGAATTAATAAAATGGGAAAATTTATTTCTGAGACATGTAATGTAACACCGTGTTCGGTTGGAAAAACATCACTAGTGTTTTTAAAAATTATCAAAAATTACCTTTTTTTCTGAGTACTTTCTACTACTGTTTTTCCAGTGAAATGAAATATGTCATGTTTATAAAATAAATTTTTCATAGATTTACTAATAGGAAATAAAGCTTCTGAAACATTTCTTTAAACACCAGAATGTGTTACTCAGTTCTGAGGATAACTGCACATTTACTTTCTGTCCTCTTAGGAAAAGATTTGTGTCAAACGAAACTGGCTGGAGCAGCTCTTTCTAAAATGAAAGTGTTTGGTGAAATCCTCTTTCTTTTTGTAGCTGTTATACTCTATGCATCTAATGAAATCATAAACGGAAAATTATAGCTTCATTCTAGGGAATGTGAAGACTTACTCCAACAGATGGCATCAAAACACCGGTCTGAACTATATGATTGCTGATTGTTAATTGCTTCTGTAAAACAATCCTTTTAAACAGAGTAATGCATTTTATCATACAGATTATAGTTCTACGCATTTTGGTTTTTCAAAATGCGTTAACATTTTCTCCTCCAAGTGTAAGATTTAGTGTTTGCATAATTATCGGATTAAACAACAGTGACTCAATTTTTTTTTTAAAGAAACGAGGACGAGAAGATAGAGAATTATGAATCACAATTTCTGTTTATTCAGAAATGCTAAATTACTGTACAAGTATGAGCTTTTATTATGCACAAAACAAATGGAGCAAGATGCCCTTAAGTGTGAAAACAATTACCTAGTCCAGCATTCTTCACTCAAGAAACTCCCCGTGACGTTAGTGGAAGCCTTGGCTGTGTAAGGAAAGCAGAGTGCAAAAAGATACTGTGCAATATCCATTAATCGTTATGAAATCAATACCCCTGATTATCCATTTGTATTGTTCGTGCACCGTAAGGGCTGGATATCTTACGCAAAGCTAAATGAATGGGGAAATTATTTCAGATTACTTGGTTAGTCCATCGGTAGTGATGTAGGGAATTAGACGAGAGTTTGTTTCATGGAGGAGTTCTCTTGTTTTTAGTGTAGTCAGCCTGAGAATGTTGCAGAGATAGCATGCTCATGTTTGAAGAGTCTGGAGGCTTGCACCCTTCTGGTGCTTTCTGCCCTTAAGCCAGTGGAGAGTTGTCTGGTTCCGATGGAGGATCGCATCCAGTTCGCCAGTTGTGATGCAGGTTGTGGTGCGCTCTTTTCCCATAAAGGACTCTTGTGACCTTGCCTGGGTGAGTGTTGCCTTTTACCTGAACATAATGGAGGTAGCCAGAAGAGTGAGAAAATCAGGCTAGGAAAATAAATAGAGAAATAGCAGTGCATACTTTCAGGACTTCTACTCCAGACAGTCTTTTGTTGCAATATTGTTGTTATATGTTCTAAAATGCCTATTATATGTAGAATGTGTAATTATATTAATGTCATAACTTATATTATAATCAGTATGCAGCTGTATCGGGCCTGCAATAATGTGCCATTAATTGGCCTTCGTGCCAACCTGGTACAAAAGGGAGCGTGTGACAATTGTGTCCTGCAATCTGATTTACCTCAGTGGATTGAGAGGGGCTGTGCTAGAAAGGAGCACTCTTATGTCAAAGTGCTGTTGGTTTACGTTTCTGTTTTGGATGCAATGGAAGCCAGACATAGTGAAAAGGATTTTCCTCTTCTAGAGTGAAGTTGTCTGTGTGTAGCAAATTTTTGATCTAATAGTTCTAGAAAGGTGGGTAAATGCAAATCTGTTCATTGACCTCCATCCTTTGCTAGCATGTCCTAATGATCTTTATGCAGACCAGTAAACGGATAACAGACAATTCCCATAGAGTTTTAGTATCATTAACTTATTTGATAATGTTTGTGACATTGGGAAATACCTAGTTGCATTAATGAGTAAAAATAAATTGGTCTGTCTTTAGCAGTCTACAGATACTTCATCTGAACAGTCTAGGGACCACCTGGTGTCAAATGTTGAGGGACATAGGCGTGCCAGGGATACAGTTTGATCAACTCATCGTCCCTTTCCTAGGTTACTCGTGAAATGGCACAGGAATTTGAAGCCACTTGAAAAGGGTCAGTAAGCTGGAAGCAATAAGTTTGTCTAGACCAATTTAGGAAGTCCTTTATCTGTTCCTAGAGTACGTTTGAGTACTCTACAAAAGCTTTTTTCCGTAACACTAGAAGAGAACAATAAAAAAGAAACAGGGAATTCTTCAATGCACTCTTGTTGTAAAAGACATCTATATTTTTACCATAACACACTGCAACTGAGTAAACTGAGGCAAGGGTTATTGGCTTGATTTTCAAGAGAGTTTAATTCCAGCATCTTTCATTGAAATGGGACTAAGTGACAGGAGAGCAAAATGCATCTATATGACTCTGAGAATACAGCAGTCTCTAATCTGAGCCTTGTATATTAATGCTATTCTATTGTTAATTTCTCTAAGAACTTTACAGACCTTTCATTCTGCCATGTAATACAGCACAAATGCTTACAAAGTGGGGTTATCTGTTTTCCAGGTAGTTTGGAATAGACCACAGTCAGCTTCATGCCAATAAACCAGAAACTGGATTAGTCAGTGTAACAATCTATTACAGAAGCTTTTGTTTTTGGAGTTGGCCGATGCATTAACAGGAATGTACATGTGTGAAGTTAGATGTCTGAATCCTTTTGTAAGAAATCTGGTTTTCAAATGGTTGAAGAACGAGTAGGTACTTAGCATTTCTGAAGTCAGGCCATTTACTGTGGTGAAAGAATAAGGATTTTACAGTCAAACTAAAAGCACAGTGGGAATAAAAACAAATCCAAATTAAGTTGCATTCCGTTTTCACTTTCTAAAGATTAAAACCAATTTGCTTATTCAGGCATGGAACCTGCTATAGACTGACGCTGACTGTATGTTTATATTGCATATATGCAAAATTCATTTGTATTGCCATCTGTTGTCACATCCATAGTACCTGTGTGTACTGACCTGGTGGAGTTATAGCTAAGCTGATGTTGGCCAAATTGTTCAAAAAAAACCCAACCAACCAACCAACCAACAACCCAAAGCAAAACCAAAACAAACAAACAAAACCAAAACAAAACCCACAAAGAAATTAATTACCTCCCCACAGTGTTGCTTATGCTGGTAAAAGAGCTGATGCCACAAGTGAAGGCTCTTTTATTGTTTACACATTTTTAAACAAATTAATTATTTCATATGTACAATCACAAAACTGTCATATTAAACAAGGTGTTACTAAATAATTTTGGATGCTCATTCAAAGTGGATTAATCTATTAGCATCGCAGAAAGGATTCATAATTAACAAGGCTGTAGAGGCAGGCCTGCCTGCTGGGCTGTAAGAAATTGTGGAAATAGACTCTTTCGCTGATTGTCATGAAAAGTGATTTTATCCAAGAAATATAGTATAAAATCAGAACTGTGGCAAGTATGTATTGAAACTAGATTATATTTTTAAAAGCAGTGAGTTGTTTGGGGGTTTTGTGTTTGTTTTGGGTTTTTTTACTGATTTTGATTAATACAGAGCGGGTCTTTTGTGTACATGATGTTTCTGTGTTATGTTCCATGCATTATATATGACCAGTTTAGATCTAACTTCAGGCTGGTGAGACTTTTCTAATTTAACATCTTTAGTAAATCTCTTAATTTCTGGTTTTGATGAAACTGTGGTCACTGAGAAGTTTGAAGGGGGCTGAATGGAGGATGAGAGTGTTGGTATGTGAGGACCCAGATGGACTTCTCTCCCTCTTTGAGGAAGTCCTTGCTCACTTCATGATGTGGGCAAGATGAGTGGTCTTGGCTTAGGAAATGAAAGACCGGAATCCTTTTTAATAAAAATAATAATAATCACTATATTAGAAATTAATTTTATTCAGAGGGTCTCCACTGTTAGAAATTGCTATCTTTCATTATGCAATTGCTTTTAAGAAGTTACTTTTATTATCTCTAATATTTAGGGATTTGGGGGTTTCTTTTGTTTACCTTTTAAAAGCTATTTTAATGAGGTTTTATAGCAGAATTTTCAGCTTTTCTTAAATAGCGTTAGCTAGACTATTCTCTTCCAATTTCCTATCTGCTAATGCAGCTTTTTTCTTTTACCAAATTTTAACAGGACTCCATATCACTGTTATTAGGATGTGTCACACAAAAAAATGACAGTGATGTTTTGAGCATGAGTGTTTTATTGTGTTTATTTTTAAATACATTTCATGAGGTTCCCTGGACAGAATCAAATAAATGAATCCTGCAAACATCTTCATTATGGTGTAGCCAGAAAAGAAAGGAATCTGAATTAGGACTGTATTCTTAGCATAGTTCATAATAAGCGTTATCTTTATGACAAGCTTAAAGAACATAAATTGCTGAATCCCTAACAAAAAGCATTTGAAACAATCAGCTAATTAGGAAGGGGGAGAGAAAGAGCAATATTTGTTTTCCCTTGCAGTCTAGATAAATAACGCTTAACATGAATACATAACTTATTTTGAATGATCTGTTGTGTCAGTATCTGGCACGTCTTTTTCAGTGACAACAATTAAGGATACGTGTAAATGGAAATGCAGCCTATCTGTCATTGTCCATTTCCTGGTAGTGAAGCATGCAGTCTGCCTCCCAGCAAGATCATTTTGCCAGGATGTGAGTGAGCTGGTCACAAAATGCATAGTTGATTATCTCATCGAAACACACTAATCCTGGCAAAGCTCTCCGCTATAGAAGACCTATTGTTTGTAATAGGTCAGTTGTTACATGGCTTTCAAACCTGACTTTGGATATACATTTTATATATTTACTTACTGAAGCAAAATGATATGTCACAATGAAAACCAAACTTGAGTGAAGAAGATATATTAATCAGGATATTAATGGAAAAGAAAGGAAAATACACTCTCTCTGGAGACAAGAGATGAAGCAGTCACAAACACACATTATTTGGCTCAGTACAGGAATAACTGAAATTATATGGCCCAGACTGTAGAAGAGATCTGACTGGATGATCTTAACGGTTTCTTTGAATATTTAATTGAAGACAGAGTTCATCACAGAACACATTTGGAGGACACCAATAAACATCCTGCTATATAATAATGTAGGAATTAGATAAAATATGAAATTGTGATATTTTCTCTATCTTAAAATGGAAAAGCTGCATTAGAAATTTGACAGCTTCTTCAATGCTGCTCTATTGGCAGCAAAGTAGAGTTTCCTAATGAAATGTTAAAAGCAATATACGCAGAATGAGTGGTATAATTTTCTTGTACACTAAGATGGGTTTCAAAATTAATAATAATAAATTAATAATAGTTTCAAAATTAATTATAACTCTTAATATGTTATATTTTCCATATACCTGTTAGTCTATAATCATGGGGGGGAGGGGGGAATCTTTTTCAATCATAACATGAAAAAAAAACAGATATAGGTTAGAGAATACCTGAAGAAGCTATTAAATTTTGTTTTAATTGTGAAGTCATTTTGTATTATCCTTCATGTACTTTCCAATTTGTAATAATTCTTCCCTAAGGAATCTTGACAAATTGTAACAGTTTCTTAACTGAATATATTTTATGTATTTTCATAATTTACGTTTGTGATAATTGCAGGATGCTCATTAATACCTTTCTAAAGAATATAAAAAGGGTTAGATTATGTGGAAAAATACATGGAGGGTGGGAGGGAAGAAACAGATGGGGAGGAGAGAAAAGTTTCATCAAGTCCTAACAATAACTAATTTCTAAATACTTTCACATAACAAAAATCAGAAATCTGTTTCTTCCTGCTGTTCGTGAAGCTACAATAATCGCCAAGAGGAGATACTAGCTTTAAAGGACACGATGTGCGAATTCCTTGCTAAAATGCGAGGTCATAACATCCTTTAACCTGACAAGGAAGTTTCAGTCCCAGCCAACCTCACCTCACGCACGCATCTCTTGAGTTTTCTCTTGGGATGACTGGGCCTTCCTCTGAGGCTGTCCTGCACCTTTTCCATCATGATTTAGTCCTGCTGGCTGTGTTGAGCTCTACCAGCAGCACTTGAAGACTTGCGTAAATTCCTCTTGGCCCACACCATACACAAACTAATGAGAATTTCAAAGATCTAAAATTAAAGCGAAGCTTACCCTTATCAACATGTATCAAGTGAAAGTGGGACTAGACGATGACTGCTTTTTAGCAAGAGAAATATGTGCTTTGTTACTGCTTGTGTGTTTTAGGACTCTTGAAACAGTAGGAAACATGTAATGCATGCCATGAATATCCTGAATATCCTTAGCCCCCAGCCTGGCCCGTATGGTGCCTGTCCCCATGAGAGGAAAAAGTCATGATTGTCCAGGTCACCTCCCTGTGGATGTAACTGTAGGATGTAATTCTGCACAGGGGGCTGGGAATCCCAGCTTCCTGCTTGTAAAGGATGTTTTCACTGTCTGACTTGTTTATGTATGCTCTATTTTGAACAAGAACAGGCTGACAAACATGCTTAGTACTTTCATAGCATCTTTTTTCTCAGGGTCTCTCAGCCCTTTATAAATTCAAATGAGTAATCTTTGCGGTACAAATAAGGCAAGAAGCTGATTCCAGATCTCTTGATGTGAACCTCTTAGGAAATTGTAGCTTAGTTTACCGTTGTGCAGTCACAGAATCGATTTGGTTGGAAGAGATCTCTGGGATCATTGAGTCCAGTGATGCTGCCTCTCCCCATGTCTGTCTGTATTTCTGCCCAGTACCTTTGACCCAAAGTGATTTCCGTACTTGGGCAAAGTTGGGCAGATTGCAACATTAAATAGCCTTTTCGGCAGCAAGTGGCCAGCCAGTCGGCACGCTCTGGTTTCTAGTAGTAGTTATGGCACATGCTGTTTCTTGCCTCCTGGGAATGCCCTTCAAGAATGGGTATGAGGGAGCTTGGATTACCACAATGGGAGCAATCTATAAGCAAAATGAAAAATGAATTCTTAAGGAAAAAAGGAAATTGCTCCATGAGCAAGGAAACTAATTAAATTATGGTGTACATGCTGATGTGATGCTAAATATAATGTATGTCACAATATCCACTATTTTCAGGAAAACTGATATTCCAGTATATACTTCCAGTTTAATTGATAGCACCACTTTTCCACATACATAACTTTTAATCAATATAAATTAAAAATTTTATATCATAACCTAGTTAAACTCCAGTATTCAATAACCTAATTTTAAATAGGGATTAAAAATGAAGAAACTTACTTATGTAGTAAGATCCTTCTCCCTAAAGTGCCCCTAAAGAGTTACTTGCTACTCTGTGAAGAGGAGACACAGTTTTCTCCTGAATGTTTTCAGAGAAACAATTTTTAATGAAACCTGATATTTTGATTTCTGCATTTTCATGCTATGTCATCATGTTGCTTCACATTTTCAAACCAATCCTTCCAGAAAGTTACCAGAGAAAAAAAGCCAATGTTCCTGCTCTTGCTGTTATGATACAAACCATGAGTGCTCTATTAGGTTGCCTTAGGAAATGGGTGGGAAACATATGGAAGGTAAAGAGAAGTATCCTGTTAATGCTGTTGCAGTAACAAGATGGGCTTGAATATAAAGTTTACATCTGGATTTTCACAGAATCTCTGTGAGTTTTCAGCTCCGAGTACATAGGTCTGACTTCATTTTAAATTGGATACAATCTATGTGTTCTTGTGGTACGGGTATTTGATATGATTTCAAAGTGGTTTAAGAGGAGAATTAAACTAAAAATCATTGTTTATGTATGTGACAAAATATTTTCATGAAGAAAAGTCCTTGAAAGGAAAGTGTGGCTGTTACGGAGAAATTACTTTTATAGCTGGTTAATCCACATTTTCCAGTCCTCCATGATTTTTCAGGAAGACCTTTCATTATCTTCTCATGAGTTTTACAAATAAATTTCTGGGACATGTTAAGCTATATTTAAGATGACCTTGATATTATTAATTTCTCTGGATGATTTAAATGAAAACTGACCCAATATATTGAAAAACAGAGTTAAAACTAAAAATTAAAAACTACTGCATTGACTGCAAAGGATATGACCAAAGGTGAAGACATCCTGAGTCTGTAAAACCAAGTGGCAAGGATGTAATTATCAATTCAGATGACAGAAAAATGCTCGGGGCTTATCATACTTTATAGACACAGGACCATTTTAAGTCAACCTGTAATTGTGACAAGAGTTTTGTGACCTGTTCTTTTCAAATTAAAATATAGGAAGTCACTAATGCCATAATATAGCTAGAGGTTTGTTGTGCAAGATGAGAAAAAGCAGCAGCAGACTCGGTTTCCAATAGTCCGTATAGATTTGAATATCAAATTGTATTTTATCAAGCCATGCATAATTTTCTCAATCTTAACTATGAGGATTTCAGAAAAGAAGTTTCCCAGTAACTACAGGTACAGTGTTATTTGTGACCAGAGAAAAGATGGTTTCAGTGGAAGCTAGATTGGACCAGTAGAAGTGTGCTGTTGGGTATTTTTTTGCTCCGTGTTGGAAATCTCATACCAATTCATGCGTTTGAACAGCATCAGTAGTAATTTATGCAGTACAGGACTCTGTTCCTCAGGCTATCGCTCTCTAGATAGAGTTACAGTAGTAAGTTTAGATTATGTTACATGCTGTGTAAATGCAACAAAATATTATTGTATAACGAAAGGCTCATAAACAGAAGAACTCTGACAACAACAGTATTATACTTCTTGCTAATAGAAAAGATTGTAGGTTTGCAGATTTCCCCTAGAGCAGAAGCTTTTGAGTTCCCTGTGTTGCTATTTATGATTGGCAATATGATGCATTTTCCACGGTCAACTTTGATTAAAGATGTCAAAAAGTATGTGTAGATAAGCAGAACATTTTTGACAGGTGAGGTGATTCCTACTTTCCTGTTTATGGAATGTCTGCTAATTCTAAAAAGTAGCTGGAAAGACCTGTAAAGCCCAAATTAGTGAAAGGAGACTGGAAATAATGCTGATATGTGGAGAAGATCCTCTTCACCTCCCAGTCTGGTGTATAGTTTTTTACAATCTTAGAATCGTAGAATCATTTAGGTTGGAAAACACTCTTGATATAACAACTCTTCTGCAGAGATTAGTCTTAGTATGAAATGATTTCCAGGGAAAAAATAAGTCATTTACAGGGAAAAACTTTTTGGCCAGCTGTCAGCACAAAACCTACTTCAGAGTAAGTATGAGAGCTCACCAAAATTTTCTGCATTATCTTTCTCTGTCCACTGTGTAATAGTTCCTTACAGCTAGTTGAGTACTCTGGTGTTATGAAAGCAGTTGCATTCTTTTCTCTTTAATTGACACAAAGTTCAGTTCACTACGTAGTCAAAATAGCATGTCTCCTGCAAAAATACTACTTGAAATAAACACTGCTAAAACAATTAGCATATGTTTTATAGTCTTGTGGGGGGAAAAAATAGAATCATATTCATATCCAAGATCCTAAAGCCTTTATACTGATAGATTTGGTGATGGTCTATCTTCTGATGACTAGTTGGATCCTGCAGATAGGAGCAAAGTTACCAAGGCAAAAGTTCTCCAGATTGTCCTACAGCAATCTTCTTGAGCTGATTTCTTCAGCTCTTGAACTCAGCTTCTTGAGCTGAAATTTGATTTGACATTCGTTCACTGTACCTATAGGCTAGGTACTGGGATGCAATGCTGTCGTGCAGAGATTAATGTCTGGAATTTCTGAAGGCAGGATCTATATATGAAGAAGTGTTCCTATTTGATTTATTCCTATTTCTTCTTCAATGTGTGAAGCACGTTGTTAGAATGACTAGTGCTTCCTGCATCTATTTCTGGGACTTGGTAAGGAGCTTCAAAACTGTAGTGTATATATTTAAGACTACATAGTTATACAGTAGCTTTTATGGTAGATCAGTGTGGCTAAAAGCTATTCCTATGAGAATCATTATCTACTTTGCTGCTTATGCTGAATATAAGACACTAGCTTGTTCTGGCTGCAATGGCACCAGTAAATACTTTCCGGCTATCTGCTACTTCAGCGTCTGGTACAACCTGTGAATTGCACTGCTTGGCCAACCTGTGTGTTACCTAACCCCTGGGGCACTAATTCTCTGTGTGAGTCTCCCAAGGAAGATGATGTGTTTCAGTGGCAGTAGATCATTCCAGTAATGAGAAAAGGCTTGCTGTTGAGCAATGCTTTTACAGCTGCTCTGAAGCAACAGGAATTGTCTGTATGAAGCAGTCCCTATGCAGTGTCACTCATTGACTGAAATCATGAAACCTGTAAATTGGAAAAAAAGAATTTGTAGTTATTGCGTTGAAGTTAGAATACTGTCCTGTACAGCCCCTCCTTTCTCCCAATGTTTCTTGCCATAATAAATAGTGTTATTGCTGGTGCTAACTGTATACTGAGTATAAGGTAACTGTATACTGTCTATGGTAATGGTTGGGGGTTACTGATAACCTGAAAGGAAAACAGATTTTTCTGAAAAATTCTAACCTTCTTTATCAGCAACCTGCTCCTGAAAGATTCAGAAGGCTCAGTGACTTATTCAGACTGATTTGAGATAATGCAGGATATACAAATATCATAGGTAGAAGCCTCATATATCACATCAACTAATAACAGCTCAGATTTGAATATAAATTAATCATGTCTAGAGCATGCCTAAAAACACAAGAGAAATTCTATTGAACTCTGCTGATGACAGAGAGAAAAAAAAAATACACATATGCATACGTTCAAAGAAAAGGGAGACTGAGACTTGTTTGGGGCTCCTTCCAGTAAGACAAAGCACCTCACAAATTTTTTAACAGTGAAGGGACCTATCATGCACAAAAGTACATGTGTAAAGTAGCATCCAGTATTGCACTTGCAGGGGAAGAGACTTAATATGCTAATGCTAGTTGTCTGTCACTCCGAGTTTCTATCTTACAATAACTGTGCGGAGAAAAAAACAGAATGTTGGTGCTTCTTTTTTTTTTTGGCAGTAATGATCTAGCAGTGGCATTGGTAGCAAACGTTCTAGCCATGTGCCATAAATCTGACATTTCTGTTGTTCAGACACACGTTCCAGGTCAAAGTTCTCAAGAGTATGATTTTATTGTTATTTAGCACTAAATAACTTTTCCATCTGTTTTTTTCTATATACTTCAATAGTTGGATACATATGCTGTAAACTAAGAAATCTTTCAAATCTGTGGGTGCTTGTGTCTGTATCAGAGTGTGTGTATATCAGAGAATGTTTAATAGGTCTATAATTGAATCTAAGTAGTAAGAGACTTTTAAAAATTATTGCTTAGTGTTTCTATCCTAATGGGATAAACGTCATATTTTAACTATTGCTCTGTATCAAATCTATTAGGCACAGTATTCAATAATTCCCCAAATCTTGATTTACCCAATTGAAAGTGACCCTGGGCATAAATTCTAAGCAGAGGAAGGCTCTGATTCCTTGATCTTTGGCACTCTTTTGTTGAAATAGAACATGGTGTCTTAAATCAGCAGAATAATTTAGGAATGGTAGATACTGAAACAACTAATTTTTCTTTCCTGTAATCTGCATAGACTTCAAAATGCCTACAAAGCACAAAGTGCCAGTTCATATAATTTGTTGGCAAGGATAAAAAGAAGAAAGGAAATGATTTCCTAAGCGTGTGAATCAGCCCAGCTTTAACAGATATTTTTCTGTCATGTGCAGCCTGAGGGCTTATGCCTATCTGAGCTTTATTTGACAATTACCACTTGCCAGCATAATTAAATGATAATTTATAAATACTGAGAGAGCATTATGGGGAAGAGCAAATAGGTGCTTATCAGGGCATTGAATAAACTTGATCTGCCTCACTGGCAATTTTCATCTCTTATCTAGGTTGTTAACTGGTCTCTTTTTTTTTTTTTTCCTGTTTTGTTTTGTTTAGGCTTGATAGCTGTTGGATTGATTGTATCTACCTGCCTATATTTCTTATTTTTTCATATTCCTAGCATTATTTTTTTCTCATACTGCTTTTACCATCAATATTTTGCAAAATACTGAATAGTAAAATGAACATTGGGCAGGGTAATATGCAAGCCTGTGTGAGAATGAAAAGAAAATCCACACGGTTCATGTTTGTTAGATTTTTTGTGAGTTTCCTGATTGTAAATCCCCTGCTTTTATTTACTTGTGTGTGTGTGTGTGTGTAATGATTTTTGAGTAAGAGGAAGGCTCTAATATTACAGTTAGTGGTGGATGATAGCCAGTTGCAGAAAAACTTCTCCATGGCCCTTCTTAGATAAAAATTATACTAAACAGGCATCACCAAAATTCTGTTATGCTGGATATTAAAAAAAAAAAAAAAAAAAAGAAAAGAATTTGAAAGGTTTGAGGTTTTTTTTTATACCATCAATGTTTCATTTCAAGGTCCTTGAGCCATTATAAACAGTAGTGCCATTTTGCACAAAAGCATGTTAGAATATGGGTGGAAACACAGATTGGTGCTGGGCAATCTAGATAAAGAAATGCAAGAAAAATCCTCTATTTGAATGGAAACAAGTCAGTTGAATGGCAAAAAATTGAACTTCCACGCCTTTTGAAAAGCATGTACAAGGAAGAGAAGGGGGTGGGGAAAGCAAGACACATTAGTGGGTCACTAGGAGATTGAGTTTTTGAGCTATCATGAAATTAAATAATTTTAGGAACTTCTGTTTGGAGTTGTAGTGATTTGAGTGAACCGTTAAGCCACCTCTGTACTGGAGAATGAAAAAATAAATGGCTTCTGTGTTTAAGGTTGTCAATTTCTCCAATTATTCAGCATTTACTGCTTATAAATAGTAATTATTTGCTTTTTCCCCTCCAGAGCTGAAAATTATCTTTCATATTCAAATATTTAAATATAAAGTGCTGCAGTTGGGGCACAAAAATTTCTAATGTCAGAACAGATTTTTGTACAAGGAATAATTTGAAAGTGGGGGATTATTTTCCACCTTTTGAAACACAGTGCTTTCCGTAATCTTCAAACATTATTTAGGATAATGGAAGCCATCATCCTGGTTCTCAAATGTTAGCACTTCCATTAGAATTTGCTGCTACCTCTTATTTTTTTATATTAAAATACAAGGCTTAAAAGGTATTATCTTACTAAAGGAGGGCAATTGTAGAGATGATTTGATTGAATAAAGGAAAAAGCTGTACAGGCCTTTTAAGATCAAGGATGTATTGATGGAAAGCTATCATTAGAGACAATTAATGTTCTCCAAGGGAAGAAATTGATTATGGACAGAGATGGACCCTAAGGAGCAGATATGTCTTAATGCTCTAGGGCCTTAAGGATTATACATTCCATTCACAGCATCTGTATTTTAACCCTTTATAAGGGCCGGAGTAGAATCTAACAGTTAAGAAAACTCTGCCTAGAATTTAATTGGGGGGAGTCTGTGCGTTTGGCTGACTGACACATACTATTTCTTTAAGCTTGTTTTGTTTGTTTGTTTTAGCAGATATAATTTTGCCTAATAAAATGTCTGACTTCATATATGTGATATGTAGTTTTGAATCATTTTAAGCTGTAGGAACACAGTCCTGGTGTAAAAGGAAACTAGGTATGAAGTAAAAATACTCTGCGTTACAGTGCTATGGTAAGTGTATTTTATGAGTGTGAAGACATTTCTGTTGTCTGAAGCTAACTGTTGAGAAGACTGGATGTTTTGTTTGGGGGTTGGTTGGGGTTGTTCTTGGGTGGTGGGGGGGGAGGGGGCAGGGCATCCTTTAGTAAAATTTGTTAAAATTGTATTCCAGGATGGACTTGAGTTAGAGAGATAAGTCTGGGTTCAGAAACTGAGTTTTGCCAGTCTGAGTCTGAGGACAAGTACTGAGGAAGCAGTCCCAAAATCCTTGCTCTGAGTTGCAGAGCCAATTCACAGATGGGCTGTTTTATCATGTCAATTTTCTTTGGCTTAATTCTCAATGAAGGCAAATATTTAGCATATTTGCTCAAGTTTGTTTTTTAATTGGCTAAAATATAAAAAATGAACAGCACAATATTTTCCCACCACCTCTGAAGCCCAAGATCAACTGCAGCATATTGCAGCAGTGCTGTGCCAAAATGAATCCTGCCGCATCTTTGCCCCGATACAGAGTTGGGGGTATACATGACTTCCCTTCCTGGAGCAGGCGAACGCCTGCCTGTGCTGTTACACAGTCCGGCAGACTCACGAGGAGAGGAAGTAACAGTGGTTCAATTTATCTGAAATGCTGTAAACTCATTTGTGTTCTCTTCAGATTTTTTTTTTTTATACTCGAGTAGGGAAACCTAATCTTATCATAAGGTTGAAATTTTGCAGAGAAAGCAAGGGAACACTTTTTTTCACCTCTACGTTTCAAACTTGCATAGAACTAAAATAGTGTCGTTAAAACCTACTGCATCATATTTGTAGAACAGGCTGAGAAAATACATTTTTCTGTAGCTTTGCACTTTTTTTTTAATACTCTTTTAGTGGTTTGATCATACATGAGATAGTATTACTTGCTTTTAATATACTCTATCACATCTTTTTTGATATGCAGGTAATTGGATTTATTTTCTAGAGAGATTTCTAACTGATTTTATGATCTAACTTTAGTTCAGCTGACCAAAGCTATTCTGGTATATTGTACAGAACAGTTCTATAAAAAATAACTTGATAAATTGTGCTGAAGTATACCGTTTTCCCCTGACTCGTGTATATATGTAGATTGTTGATACTGTGCTGCCCTGAAGAACAGTGTATAGGTTTCAGTGAATAATAGTGTGATATATTAAACAGGCAAAAATAATAATACTATAATTAATAGGGTAAGGCCAACTTTTATACGGATGAATAGGTGAGTCCTATTGTATAACAGTTATGTATAGGAAATGCTCCTTTGGAGACCACATATAACACGCTTGGCAGGACTAAGGAGATTAAAATGAGAGACGGAAATAAACAAAAAGAGAGCTCAGAAATACAAGTGAGGAGACACACGGAGAAAAGGGTGATTCCAGAGAGAACCAATGCTTATTCTGCATGCTGTTATTTCCAAAATTTGTTTGATATTATTTTTAAATTTGGAAGATAGGATCCTTTCTCTTCCCCTGCTTTCTCCACCCTCCTGCCTTTTCTTCCTGTGCATCATTAGGGAAATACCCAAATCTTGAGACAGAGAGAGAATGAGAATGTAAGTGAATGTTAAATACACTGGGCAGAATCAGCTTTCACCTGTATTTTTTTCCCAAGCTGTGAGCAGTCTTTAATTACAAGGTTAAAAAAAAAAAAAACCACCAACCAACCACCATAAAAAACACACCAACCACACATTTAAGACTGGTAACATATGTTGTTGTCAGCATGTATTTAGCACCTGCAGAAATGAACATGGAAAATGTGACAGCCCATAGGTGGAACACCCGCTGCGCTGGCTGGGGGGACTGTCAACAAATTTTACTCTGTTAATTTTTTCTTACTTTCAAAAAAATCCAAGAAAAAACCCCCTTAATAGTGCAGGTGTTCTGAGCACCACAGAAAGAAGATGTAATGGGGAAGAGGCAGTAACCCTTTCTAATGAAAGCCATTGCCCATGCTAATATGACTGAAAAATATTGTCTTTTTATTATTACAAATTAAAATCACGAGGTTCAATCCTACAAACATTTATTAGTAAATTTGTCAGCAATGTTGTCACTGTGGCCCTACTTATATTCCTGTCTCCTCCTGTATATCTTTCCTCTTTTAAGCCCCTTCTTCTCTTTGTTTCTATTTATTATTTTAATCTTCTTGCACAATCCAAGCACACTATTGAGATTACTCAGTGAGGAAGCAGGCACTGGAGTGAGGTTTTCGGGATCGGGCTCCTGGCAATTATGATACTGTCACTTCTCCAGCAAAGTGCAGCTTCTGCAAGGGACACTGACGTCTTCTCCTGTGTGGATTTGCCAGCAGGTGTTGCTGTGTAACTTGTCACCCACCCTGCTCAGATGGTGAAAGCTCATTCTCCCAAGCTATGACACCAACTGTCCTATAACTTCCAGGACTGTTCCTCTAATAGAATACCTCAAATATAAACTGTAGATGCACCAAGTGCCTGGAAAAAATGTAGCCTTATTTGAATTTTGAAATTTATCCACAGAACTGCGATATTTTTATTCAGGCTAAAAGTTGAATGTGTTTTTGGTGGTGGAGAAGTAATAAAAAGAATTGTTGAAATGTTGTAAACAGCATCTGTTCTAATGATAGTTCTACTGATAATTGGTTTTATATGTATTACACTAATGGTCAGAGATTCTGGTCGGTAAGGCACTATGGGAGTCTTTATACTGATTTGGCGCGCTTTGTATCAAGTCTGTATGCCTGGATAAGGAAAAAGGGACTCTGGTCCAAACACTTGCAGTTAAGAATGTAAACTTGAAGCAGGTATAGTGAACATGCTTTTTCTTATAAGTGCTAAAATGAAATTGATGGTGTACAAAAATTCTTTATGAAAAGACCTTAAATTATGTGATTCTTATGCAAACAGCCATGTAACCTGTCAAATATACCTCAGCTTTGTGTCAGCAGGACCATCTGTCCTAACAGCACAGCTTGTTTGGCCTTACGGCTGTTGGTCTCTGCATGGATTGCGAAAAAGGAATTCACTTATATTCACTTGTCTTTTTTGGTGGATATTTGTCCACTAGTCTGAGACTGAGGACATCAAGTTAAGCTGTTGAACTATCACCAGGGGATGATAATGTCTTGGTTATTAGTTTCAGTTCTAAGTGTGTAGTCAGGTTTTTTTATTTAAAAATAAACAATAGTATAGTTTGTTGGTTTTATGTGTCTCTGCAGATAATGTGAGGGTTTTTATGCCAGTAACTGTTTTGTTAATGTTTGGGTTTGACCTACTAAACTATCTTGCACTCATGTTGGTGCAGACAAGAAGATGACAGAGAAAAAAAAAATCTAGTTAGTTAGAGGCAAAGAGATACCTTTTCCTCCTTTGTGTAGGAGGTGGAGTCAGAGCCTGTGTGTGTTTCTTGGATCCAGTGCCTTTCAAGAGCCAAGGGTTTTCCTTTCCCCTTCACAGCTAACAGTGGCTCCCCTGGACTTTGCTGCTATGACACCTCAGTCTTAACGATATCTGAGTCCTCCTTACTCTTGAGGCAGGGTCTGGTACTTGGTGTGTTCCTGAAAGATCTCAGAAGCCACTGGAGTCTCCTAAGGATCTTGTAGGAAGGAAGCTCCAAGGTGGGCATTACAGAGCAGTGTTGCCTGCAGCCAGCTTGTAACTGGCACGAAGAAGCAGATGTTGTGGCCGCTGTGATGGAAGCTGAGATGCTAGTGGCTGCATGGGAATATGTCTGCTGTCCCTCACACAAACCCAGCCAGAGCATGAGTGAGGAAGCCTTTTGGTTTTTTATTTGATAAGCTTTGCCCAACTGTTCTGTGCATGCCTGAGCTGAGGAACAGAACAAAAAGTTTGTGTCAGTTTTTCTGTTTCTGAAACCAGTTCTTCATCTCTAATTCTAAGTGCATATTAATCCTTCTTAAAGCAGTTAATTGCTTTGCAGAATGACTTCCAGCTGGGAAGATAAATTGGACCTTTTTTTTTTCCTATTACCAGTATATGTTGTAATGTTGGATACCAAATTCAGGACAAAAGAGCAGCTTTGGTAACTGATGCTCCAAGCTTCTCCTAGAAGAAAAGTGGAGACTTAAAAATTTAGATCTGACTTACAGTGCTGAAAAAAACCTGCAGTAGTGAACCCATAAAGGCCCAGTGGTGTTTATTGGTGTTGAGCTAGATAAGTAAGTTAGTATTTTGAGTAATACAAAGCTAATGTACAAGATACTACTTTAATAAGAAACTAGAGCAAGTTTATAGAAACTTTTTGCTGTGACGTTAACTGTGATTCCAGTCTGACTCATATCTATTCAGGAAGTGCAGAAAATGTTGCTAATGAATATGTAATACATAAGCTCATGTTTCATATATTCAAAATAGTCTGTAAATGCACAGAGTGTTTTGCTACTGAATAGGTAGGCAGGATAGCTGAAGCTGCATGAGGGAACAACGGCTCTCCCCAAGCTTGAGGTGCAACAGTTTAAACTCTTTGAAAAAGGAATCGATATTTAATGGTCCTCGTTTGCAAGGCTACAATGAACAGTGTAAAATATAACAAACAAAAACCTGTTACTGCCATTCTGAGCTACTGTCGGTTGTGGAGTTGCAGTGCGGTACCGGTGGCTGTGTTTGGGAGAGGCATATGCATCCTCGCTGCTTCGGCAGGGCCCCGCAAGCGGCACGTTTTGCACCTCAGAGCGGAGGTTAGCCAGCGCTTTGCTGGGGTCCCAGAGGGGCTATCAGTGTAATGAGAATCTGTTTGCGGTAATCGGTGGCAGCGTTGACAGAATGTTCCAAACCATCTGCTCGAGGGGCTGGCGTTAACTCTATCAAATCCTCATATTTTAAGAACGCTGATCTTCAGACCCAGGAGGATTGGTGACAGGGAGTTCTTGCCAGGCCTGCATTAGGCTGCCTTCATCTCATCACCAAATACACTAATGTCCCCTAGACAAGATGCTAAATATGTGTGAAATTAGAGAAACAGAATTATGGAATGGAGGAATAATGCACAGAAATTTTTCTACTTTCTGTCAGTGGTACAGTTCTCTTTTTTTACATATAATATGAATATTTTCTTTGTCGTGCAAACATACTTTTTAAAAAAAATTAATCATCATTCACTACAGAGATATAAGGAACACTGTGTTTTACCTCTCCTTTTAAAGTGAGAAAGTAATTGACACATACATACAGGCATTTTAGTAAACCTGATGTGCCTCTGAGTTTAGAAGACAGTTGCTGGCTTTGAGAAAATGGTATAATTTTTAGAAAATACTGAGCTGGTTAACAGCTTTGCGCAGAATATGCTGATAGTTTTAACATCACATTAAGAAAGAGCTAATATTTTGCCCTGAGTGTTAAGGGCACAGAACATTACTTTGCATATCTCCTAAAACCTTCCACTCACGTTTCTTTCATTCAAAGTATCCTGAGTATTGTAGAGAAGGGATCATGCGTACAGGGTTACTCACAAGGATCAGGTTTAGCCTAGGGATACTGATGTCCCTTGGCTTCTGGGACAGGCTAGGGCAGGGGGGAGGCAGACCCTGTGAGAAGAGGCTAGGAGCTAGCCCCATGTTGGATAAAGCCAGTTCCAGCCAGCTCCAAAATAGACCCACTGCTGGTCAAAGCAGAGTCCGTCAGGGATGCTGGTGGTGCCTCTGTGAAAACACATTTAAGAAGGGTTAACAAACACTGCTCGATAGCTGAGAGAGAGAAGAGTGAGGAGAGAGGAGGCAGACAGCCAAGGTTAACCCACTGCACATATGTAACATATTTCTTAACGTGATGGGTCAGACTAAAGCTCCATATAGCCCAGCATCACATTCCCATTGGCACTTGGTAGCATATAGGAAAAGAATATAAGAACTAGGTAAGGTGTATGTGACTCTTTCCATGATGTTCTCCTTTGAGTGACAAGATGCTCAGGCATTGTATCCAGACTGTTGTATTTAATAGTAGGAACCTTTCTTCCATGAATGCATTGAGTCACTTTTCCCTTTTGAAAATCAGAACTTATTTGTGGTGATTAGTTATATAATTTAATTAGATTGATAATATACATCCTTTGTGTGTTTAAAAGCTGCTGCCTGATATTTTCATTAAAGGCACCTTTGCTTTTTTGCATTATGAGAAACAGTGACTAATAGTTCTCTTCTCCCTGAGATTCATGACCGTACCCATCTCAGTGAGGCCAAGATGTTCCAGACAGAAGCTGCTTTCTCTGTTCATCTGCATTGCTCTTCTCTACGCTTCTATCCATATCTTCTGAGAAGGGTGGTCAAGCTGTGGGTACATATTAGATTTATATGACAGCATAATTATATTCTTTCATATTCTGAACTCATTTGCTCATAATTCCTAATATTATTTACATCTTTACCTGGTAGTTGGGCTCTGAGTTGAAAACCAGGGCATGACTCAACAATTTCACATTTGAGTTTCTTTAGAGCTCTTGGGTGAACTGTGTAGTTCTAGAAGCTTGTTACTACTCATTTTAGCAGTTTCTTCTAAAACTTCTTCGAACACTACTTCTCACTTTAAGTATAAAAGCAACTAATGATGGGCTTTGTATTGTCTTAATAGGCAAGTTTTCCTAAGGCAGTAGTTTCTCATTTTAGAGGATCTGAATACTGGAAAACCAAGTTGTTCTTGTTTGTTTATTCTGAGAATGTAACAGTTTCATCCATGGGTTTCTCCAGCAGCAATAGAATTAGAAATTTGAAATAGCTGCTGTTTTAAGTTCTGAAAATATTTTGGAGAATTCTGAAAGTATTTTAGCTTCATTTTCCTTAAACCCTGTAAGATTTTTCCTTAAGATATAGCTTTGTGATAGTTGCAGACAGAATTTCAGGTTTGAAAATGAAAGGTCCAAGTATCAGTAAACATCCAAATTCATATAATGATGACTTGAGGGAGAAGCTCTACGATTTGAATTGTTTCAACTGCCCATTGGGTGCCACTGCCTTTATAGTTATTTTGAATCTGGAAAGCTATTTTAGCAACTCTGAGCTCTGTGGGATAATCCAGAGTACAGTACACAAATATGTGCAAACGGAGATATTTTAAGTAGTAAATAACTAAAATTTCCTCCTTGGCCCCACCGTAGGTACTTTCAGGTTCTGTTTGGGTTCAAGCCTCTGAGACTTACCAGTTTTGTTTGTTAGCATGACCATGATGTAGATCTTACAAAATGTTGCGGTTTTTTCTTTCCCATTTTCTTGAGAAGGGTTAATCTGAGAAGTCCTGTAATTACTGGAGTATGTGGGGTATATATAGCAGGTCTTCTATCTGCTAAGAGACAGAGGATAGGGGAGGTGCTGACACCTAGGAAAAAAGTAGGTGAACTTGTGGGTTGTACTACCTGGATTCTGTGATACTGATGTGCTAAACATCGCTTGTGGCATGCAAGTTGTCATTCCAGCATATTGCAATCAAGTATGTCAGAATAAGACTTGTTATTATCTTCTGAACATGTTTTTTCTGCTGATTTGAGAAAAAAAAATAGTGACAAGTAGGAAATTCAATGTCATTTATTTTGTTGTTTTTGTGTTTGGGGGGAGACAATAAAAGGGAAGGGAGACGTGTGTTTTACTGGAGGAAGTGCTTGAGGGCTTTTGCTAGTCCCTTTAGTGTGCATCTCATCTCTTGTGCTGGCTTCACTGAATACAGTCCCTTGTAGCTCATTTTTAAAGCTGCTTCAATGAGTACACACATTGTATTTCATCTCCTATGGCTGCTTCATTGAGTTCCCTTAGTGTGTCTCTTCTGTTAATCTTCCATCCTGCTCTGCCCACCCTTTCAGCTCAGTAATGTACAGAGGAAGTGATTTTAGCAGTTATGAATGACACTTCTTCAATGCCAATATGTAATATTTGCACTTGTTTAATTACAGTTCCATTCTTGCTTTTATATTAAAGGTAAATATAGGTGTTTTTCCACTGTCCAGGTTAGCACCCTACCCATTCAACTTAAATTGCCCCTCATCCTCGTGGGAAAAATAAGAAAACTTCAGAAATACTTAGACTGAAGGATAAACATTTTGTTAACTTTTTCAAAAAGTTTGTTTTGGGAATACATACAATGAAAAGAGCAATTACACATGCAGCATGTCAAATGTCTATTATTACACATTTAGACAGTTGAGAGAGTACTTGAAAGAATTCTGGTAGTAAATGGTATGCTAAAATTTGGCTAATCATTCAAAGTCTTCTTTTTGCTGTAAAGAAGGAACTGTTTTGTATTTCAAGATAGCTTAAATATTGTCTGGTGTACTAAAATATATTTGTTAATAGTGCTTATTACAGATTAGTGAATAGTTAAATTACTTTTCAATGAATGTCTGCTTTGACTTTACTTCTATATTTTTCATATTAACAAATAAATTTTCCTTGCACAATTCCTTGAAAAAATATGGAATTTAATTTTAAAAAATCTCAAAAAATAGATCTCTAGATGGAAACTCACTAGATGTTCACACTGAAAACCTCTGTGGAGGGAACAAGAACAAACTGTCTGACCTATGTATTCCATCAAAATAGCACGTTTTTCAAATATTAAACATAGCAAAATGTGAATAAAAGTCTCTCTATAAGAATGATTTTGTAAGTTGAATAAGAAATAAAGAGGAATTCAAGTGATTCACAAGCAGAGAGTCAGAAGTCATCAAAACATTTTAGGAACTAATCACTTGGCTTTGTTTCTTATTATGATACAAATTTAGTATTTTTTTATGCAACTGAAATATGTTACAAGAAGTTATTCACTGAAGTCATGCATCAGGAATATTATTTTTGTTACCTTATATTTATAAATTTACATGTACTTTGTATTTTTTTTATTGTTCTGAAATGTTAAACTCCTTGATGCTTTTTTTGATTTGTCATCTTAATTTCTGTTCTTTGCATATTTTCACCACAAGTTTGGCAAAGAATTTTATTGTATAGAGATTTTACTTTCCTATCACATTGCATTTGAGATTTCTAAATTCTCATTTGTTTTAAAAAGTTGTTTGTGAAAACAATTCCACAAATCTAAAATTCAACCCTACATTTGAGGGCCTTAAGTTAAACCTTAAAAGCCTACCACATTTATCAAGACCCTTGTGAAATGTGTTGAATTTAGTTCTGATTCTGTTGATAACTGGATATTTGGCAAAACCATGGTGGGAAACAGAGAACCAGAATGATTAATAGCACAATCTCTCTGGTTTGAATAAAAATTGTCACAGTAAAATTGTCAGTCTTTCAAAGTGTGTTAAAGTTTTAACTATTCTAGAACTGCTGTGTGATACCTTTCTAGGTATGTAAGTTATTGTTTAATACTTATTTACCTTTATATTTTCAGTGCAAGGAGATCTGTATTTTCTTCATAGGATTTTTAGATAGAAGTAATTTCTTTGAATTAGTTGCACTGATGATTTTGAGAAGGAGATTTATAGAGCCAACATGTTGACACACTATCAACCATTTTTTTAAAAAAAAAAAAAAAAAGACTAATAAGGTTAATTGTCATATGAACCCTCCTCTGTAGTCTGCAATCTGTAGGCTTTGATTGTTTCTCTGGGGGAAACTCTGCCCAGATGGCATTTTCCTCAAGGCCCTGACCCACAAGAGGCCTGTGGAGATGGAGAACAAGGTGCATCTCCACAGACTAATTAATTTACTATTATAGCACCTGTTCCAGAATAGATAGGGCTGGAAAGCAAAACAGTCCCTGGGCACAGTGGTAGGCTCACTGGTAAATGGATTTGAGCTGATTATATTAAGCTGATGCTTTGATCATCTGAAGGCGTTAAAATGGAAATATGTTTTTGCTGGCTGTTGGCCTTCATGTGAGTGCAGTTTGTATTATAAGGGAGCAGTAAGGAAAAAGCTGTTTTGGACTCAAACAGCTTTTTAAAAGTGCACAAGAAAAGTGCACTCCCCCACATTTCAAATTCAGGAATATTAACACACAGGATCATTTGCACTTGAAGCATTTCCTTAGATATTTTGATATTTTGTTCATATTCTATGAAGTCATCAATATGAAACTGTAGAAACCCACACATTTTCCATCATCTGTAGGGTGTCAATACATGTTCTTACCCTTGATTAAGGCATGTTCTGGGTCTTTAAGGAATTGAATTATATTTGTAGGAAATAGAAGTAACCTCTTCAGTAAAATCTTGGCAAACTGTGCAATTAAATGCTGATCGAATGGTAACAGGCAATGGCAAATCCTTGTGTAAACATTGCTGGATAGTAAGTGGATTTACAATGTGTTAATCTGTGCTCACTTTCACGTTATTGCTATTTGGATTCCCAGAAGGATTAGCTGTAATTTTATTGGCCCTATGAGGCTATACTGTTACTTCCCTTTTCAAATCAAGTCAGTGAATTTTTTTCCCCATTTTATTTATTTAACAAGCATGAATCCTATAAGCTGTAGGGTAAAATTAATTGACCCTTGCCATTGTAAGGTTAAAAGTGTGTGTAATTAAGGTCTTGTTAAATAATGCTTTCTTTAAAGCAGCAGCAAAATTGCAGCAAACTATATCAAAACTAAATAGCATGTATAGTATTAACGCATGAGGCAAAAGCATTCTCTCTATCAAAATTATAGAAATGTTTCCAAATACATACTTTATTTTAAAAGCAAATTTAATTTACACAATGATTGTATCGTAAGTAAATTCATCTATATATTGTCATAAAAATGATAACGCCACGAAGCGACCCACTTGCTAAGGAGCAGTACGTGAACAGGATTCTAGATGTTTGCATGACTTGTTCTAACAACATGGCACTCCAGCTCCTGTTGGATTGATAAAATTCCATGCAACTTGTGTTGTGCAGCTTCTTTAAGGAAAATTGTCTCCTAAAGCAGTTTGTGGAGGTAGTTGACATTGTTTGCAACAAATAGCAGAAAGAGAATGGAGAATCATAAAGCAATAATAAAAATATGTTGATAGCTAAAATTTCAGCGCTTCTTGAGAATCAGTAAAATAAAGCAAGAAAGCTATTTAACACCTTCAAAGGAGAAGGATCTTGCACCAACCACTTTGATGTACTGGGCTGTGGGATGAGGAGATGGCTTTCATAAGGGAACAGAGTCTGGGTTGGTGGGTGCGACTACTTCACAACAGATCAGACTGATTTCCAGTGGCAGCACGTTACTGTAGTGCACAGTTAACTTTCTAGTTAGTACTGGGGCTCTGCAGTTTGATGTTGAACTCTGCACTGAACTGTGGTAAATGGTATGCTGCACAAGGTAAAAAACAAACATAAGGGTTGGTATAGGTTGTTAATTAAAACTGAAGGCTAAAATTTGGGGTTAATCTTAGCAGTTCCTTTGTTTGGACTTAATGATTCCAATTAAGATACTTGAATCAATGGCAAACCTTCTTTGACTTTGAGGGGAAAAGACCTGTGTTTTTGCAAGATGATAGGATAATTGAAAAATTAGCTTAGAGGCTTTTTTTTTTTAAAGTGGTAGGGTATTATTAGCAACTCTTTCCTAAAACCAAAATAAAAGCAAACCTCAAATTAATTCCATTTTGAACCATACATTCTGTTCCAGGACATATTTTCCTCTTAATTTTTTGCAATTTTTTTTTTTGAGATAAAGATGACTATCTGAAGATCTATAAGCACCTTTCTATAAATGTTTGTCCTGAATATAGGCAGCAGCCCATTTTTTAAAAATCGCTAAATTCTGAAAGAAAAATGCTAAAATATTCCCAGAGTCATCATTTAGTTGGCTATAGAGCAGACGATAAAGCCTAGTCTCTAAATTTGGTGCTCTAAGCTTAAACCAGACTGTTCTGTAAGGACCAAGGGTAAATACTAGGAAACTGATCGAGCTTGGGACAGCTCATGAGATTCAAAAAAAGTCAGAGTATGGAGAAGAAAGGGTACAACAGATTCACTTAGAATGAAGGATAGTGTACGATAAGATTTTCATCAAATAAGATTAAAGCTATTTCCTATACGCTTTCATTTTGCCATACTTTTTTGCAACTTTGAGCAACAAGATGCTGCAAGAGAATGATATTAAGAAGTCACTTAAAAGTAGAAGAATTATAATGCCTACTTACTGTACAAAGGAAGAATCTATTAAGTCTGGAGATGGATTTCTCAGTTAAAAGTGCTCATAAAGATCACTGAAATGGCTGAAACTCTCAGAACTTTGACAACAAAATTGCTTCCTGTACCTGCTCAACTCTGTAAAGATGGAACTCTAGCGAATGCATGGATTTGTATATGCATCGCTTAACTAACCTAAAACCTATTCCTCCCAAGCTTCCTTGTTCCTGTCTTTTTTTTCCTTCCCTGCTTCCTCAAGTTTTAATTTTTTTAAAAAACACTGTATCTCCTCAGAAAAAGAGAACAAGTGTATTTCTCCATCTGTTTCATCAGATACACTACTAAGAAAAGGAGGTTGATCCATACTTACTTTCTGTTTGCTATAGATGGCTTCCAAGCCCTATTCCACTTCAGTTTTTGGCATGTTCTTTCTGCTATTGGCTGTTGCCTCATTTCTTCTTTTTGCTTATCAGCAGTGTCTTCTGAGTAGCTCCTCAATGGGCAAAGGGGAAGGAATGTCCTTGTCAGCATGAAACATTTGTGCTACTCTTTTGGTCTCCTAAAAATAGCAGGAGTTTGAGCTGCTTTTTAAAAAACCCAGAAGTAGGCTCTTGAGATCATCAGTCACTCAGAGAAACAGGGAGATTTTGTCACATACACGAGGCTTGGAAAAAGGCAGTTCAGAGACTGCCAAAACATTAAACCATAGAAAACTAGAAATAGGCACAAACTCCAGACTAGTGGCTTTCCTCTGCTATGATGAAAAATATTTACAGAAAATTCAAAGCTTCTTTTTTCACGAAGAGAAGCAATTTTTTAATCTGAAGTCTGCATAGCTAAAAGTATACCTAGCAAAAATAGTTTGGGAAAGAGAAAACAAAATTAGGAGAATGCTCAAGGCAGAATGACTGATAGAGACTTGGCAAATAAAGAAACATCTGGTGAAAGCAATGCATCTCTACGTAGCCTGAGTTTTTCTAAACCACTTAATAGTTGCTACAGTTGTGAAATCAGCAGGTATTAGGTTGTTAGTGCTCATTTTTTTTAAATTCTACTTACGCCATTTGATTAAAACAAGGCATGACAGGTGACTGAGAGTAGAGCACTTGTTATGAAGATTTCCAGTGGATTGTTTTAAAGGTGCTGAAGCAAAATGTCAGTTGAATTTACTCAAAACTTTCTGTGATGTTCATAGCCTTTTGTGCCATTATGTACGAAGCAAGAAAGTACTTTCAAAACTATCCAATAATATACTTAAATAACATTTTTCATTTCATATGGTGTGAAGCGCTCTTAGTACAGAAGAAGCAATTTTTCTGAAAGTGATGATGAGTTCATCAGCTAGGAAGCTGAGCATGTGGAAGATACTTATCTATCATGATTTGTCAGAGAAACCTGGCTGGTGTTTGTTTTCAGTTACATGAGCACCGAGCAAGAATAATACAGAGGAACAGCATTCATAGCCACTGCATCCGCCCAGCCACTTAGGAAACTTAGTGTCTGTTTGTATATTAATTTTAAATGGATGACTCTCAATCACCTCAGTCATAAGCAGAGATGGGAATGTTTTTAAAGTTCAAATTGATCAGTATAAGGCTTGCTTATTTTGTAAATCAGAAACTGTTTGCTGAATAGTATTAGGCCAAGCTCTTGCTTCACTGTACCTTCTCACAATATTTGAAGTTACAGCAGCCTTTGCAAATTGATACTGCGGAGGCTGTTTGCAGTTTTCTATTAACACAAATGTACTGATTGGCAAACTTTGTTAAAAATGGGTTCATGTTCAACCAGTATTCTGTGACACAGACACTTTAAAACACACAACGCTGGCTCTGTTGTTTTGACTTTTTTTTTTTCTGATTTATGTACCTGATGAATAGTAGTCTACCAATGTACTACTGTTACTCTGGTTTGATATTTATTACAAAGTTACCTTCACTGCAATTACTTTCTACTGATAAAAAGCACTATTCGAACTTTTAAAACAGCTGGAGTTTTGTAATTTTTTTTTTTAATGAACTTGATGCTGTACAAGGGCTCTTGTGAAGGCTGTGATCAGTGTTTAGAAACAGAAATGGCCGCTAAGCAGAGGCAGTGTGAAGTGTCAGCCCAACAACCTTGTTAATATAGGGACAATACCTGTCTGTTGCCTTGTTATCAGCAGAGTTCACTTTGCTGGTTGTCAATGTAAATTGCTACCATGTGAATTAAAAAACTAACTTAGCCCCTAACAGCTTTGGATACTGGTATGAAAAGCTGAAAAATCACAGGAAGGTTACTTAAGAAAGGTATTTATATCAGTATTAGAATGGAAGAAGAAAGGAGCTTGGACAAGTAGGGGTGTAACAAATGTCTGTTTGTACCATTAAAGGACAACCAACCAGACTGTCCTGAGGAGCCGATGAGTATAGAAGCAGCTTCATGCCCCAATTTAAACTAATGGCACAGAGAGAAAACTGCATCTTTTCTGGGTGAAGGTGAACACAAATGTACTACCTGTGAAATGCTACCACTTAGAAATTTAGTTATTAAACAGGAATATACTGTTGGCATCGCTCTGGTTCTGCTTGGTGAGAATTGTGTAAAAGTGTGTTTCATTCTCTGAAACAGTGAGAATCAAGACAGTTTTGTATAGTTCTATTAATAATATAGTGAGCATCAAGCAAAAAATATCTTCTGAGAAGTATGAGCTATGGGAATTATATTAATCTCCTGAACTGGAAGTGTAAAGGCTTAGAAAGCTTAAATCAAGGGCATCCAAATTTTGCCCAACTGAGGGCTGTGTTGGCATCTTGTCTGGAGCTTGAGGGTTGAGTCTCAGTGATTATTGCCGGCCTTCTCTTTAACATGGAGCTGCAGCTAATGGAGATAAGCTCAAAACTAGAGAGTAAAACATTCCTGGTACCTGCACTAGAGTTTGGGGGTTTTTGTTTTAAAATGACTATGTATACAGCAGAAAGCACTGCTATTCTTTTCACCCCTGGATAGTTTTCATGTTCACTGATTTCAGGATATACTAGCTTGGAATCTAAGATTCTGTCTTTCTATCTAATGTCAACAACAGTAATAAAGTCTCTGCATGGAAAAATGAGGTGATTTAATCTAACCTGGGCCTGTCATTTCACTTACAGAACCAGCTTTGAATTGTGAATATTTGGTTTCTAGTGACCAATTCTGACAATCCATAAAGTATCTTATGACATGTAACCAATAACAAATTAACAGGTAAATTTGCTTTAATTTTAAGCATTGCCTTTAGTAGGTTTCTTTTTTTCCTTCTTGCTGGAGAATTGTAGCAGTAATATCATACAAGGTCATCTTGCAATTGCAATATACTAGTGCATATATTGAACTCCACTGTAGGAATTCCGTATTGAACCTGAGAGTTGACAAAGAAATATTTGTTTAAACAGAAGTGTCATTTTCTTCCTGGCTCTTTCCGTAAGATAATTTTCCTACCATTCCACGTTCATCTATTGAGATCTATAAAACCATGGTTTGAACCGTATCCAAAGTGTTCCGTATTCAAATAGAAACAGCTGGAGTGACAAATTCAGACTGCAGGACAATAGGAAGAGAGTTTTTCTTTCCCCTCTCATATATCATCATCTCTACCATAACCTTAGCCTGTCTTTTGATAACTTAGGTATGAATTTGTAACTACAAAGCTTTTAGAGCTTTTGGTAATTTCTTTTGGTTTTGGTCACGCACGTACACACCCACACTTGTGGTACATATACTGATGTAGACCATATCTCAGCTTACACCTATTGAATACATTAGCAAATAACTTTGCTTTACTTCGAACAGTAATTTGGATTCTTCAGGGCTACAAGAACAATTTTACTGCAGGTAATCAGGAAGCATGTTCTGGTCAAACATTAGAACATGTCTGTATGGTATTTGATCAATCCACCACTCTGCCTCTTGCATTTGTTATTGATTATTTTCAGTGATACATTTTTGTTATATCTTTTACATTAAACGAAAAATATGTTTACAATGATTATTACACTGAGGCTTAGATGCTAAGCAGATGGGTCAATAGAGATAGATTCATTCAAGTAATCCCACAGACAATAACTTTTTGTTTCTACACCATTTTCCTCTTTATTTTTGGTAGGTGGAAAGAAAAGGAGGTGCATATCAAAGAGCTGTTTAAGATAAAGGGGTGATTTGAATGGATGGGTGGAAATGTTTATTTCAAATAGAAGAAAGTTGCTTTATGTGCAGGTGGATTGCAGAAGGTTTCCCTCTTCTGAAGCCCATCTGGGAAGTTAGTTTAGCTCTATTGATGTTTAAGACTCCTTCTTTCATCACAACCACATGCCAAGACAATAAGTAATTGAACTGCGTGTTTTGCCTTTCTAAAAAGGTGTAATCTCCTTCTGAAGTGTAGAGAGATGTTTAGCGGGATTTTTCTAATTTATCTGTCATAGCACCATGCAGGCGAGGTTCCAAGCCTAGACTGCAGTATCTCTTTATAATCTCTTTTTGATGAACACCTGTTTCTGATGTATAAATGTGTATCTGCTGAGATGCAAAACTGAAATAATTTTAACAGTATAAGAATAATTAGGAATCTTTTTTTTTAAGGTCCACCTGTTCAAAATACTGTTTTATTTATTTCTACATTATATATGACACACATGTTTAGCAATTATGATTGCATAGGCATCACTTTTCTGTAATATTTTAACCTAAAAATGAAATTATTTGTAATTAAAAAAAAAATCAGAAGTCTGGAAATGCAAAAAGGGGGGGAAAAAGTGTATTTAGGCATAGATTACAATTTGTGTACTGTCTCTAACATAGCTATTAAAAGAATAAATACTGTCTTTTAAAATAATAGATGTTTGTTCCATGTTTTCAAATTTAGAACATGAAAACACGAGTGTAACTTTATTTACTTTTTTGAGCTAGAGCCATTTTATTTGCCAAGATTAAAATATATCTATTTTATAAAAATCCCTCACAAAGAAGCTAATACTATAGATTTTTGAAATTATTTAATAAACATAGCTATGCATGGTCCAGTTTAAAACAGAAACAATAACTAGAACATTTAAATATATTTTAAACATGAATCCTTCATTAATTTATTTTATAGCTTAAAACGTAAAGAATTTTATTTTTGATAATAAATGGAACCAGAAATTCTAAAAATTTGCTCCTTCTAATTTGTTATACTGTTTACAGAACTGAAGAAGCCTTAAAAATTGAAATTTTAAATAAAAAAAATATTCATATATAAATGCAAAAATACATCCATTAGTTTATAAGTTATGTCTCTTTATTATAGACTTATATCCCTTCATTAGTAGGAGATATTTTGAAGGCTGATTAAAGACTGTGGTCAGTGATTTTATCAACATCAAGATGGGGTGTATATTTACAATGACAATGTAATTCTTGAAGTCTGTTACTATTTATGTTTCCTAATTTAATTTCAGAGTGAGAACTGAAGTATATCTAAACTAGATAAGCATACATTTTTCAATAGAAAATACCTCTTTTAAAATACATTAAGTAACATATGAGAAATTTAAGGAAAAGGGGAAATATCATATATATATATCTTAAATATATATGTCATTTTATTCTCACTAGTACTGTTTCTAATTGAGGATATTAGAGAGTAACATTCACAGATGAGTGGGACTAGTTGTCGATTCTTAAATAAATCTCCATATCTTTCACATTTAATCAAATTATTTAACTCAGCTAAAGAGATTTCCTCCTAATTTCTACTCTTGTCTCGAATACTTTTACTGCTGTTAATCTCCTGTAACCTTTCATGAAAGGTTAGTCCATTGTTTAGTGGAACAATGGAATAAACCTTACTTTTAACTATCATGAACCCTAGAAATGGTAGTTAAGAATTTGGGTTTTGCAAGTTTCCATTATAACACCTTGCTTTCATCTGCTTTAAACTTGCAAAGCTTCAACCATTTAAGAAATTTTGCTCAACTAGTTTCTGCTTGCAGCCTATGATGTTTTATAGTTTATGTGAAAGTTGAAATAAAATCTCTCCAGCCATTTTATAGATGGAGGCAGTGGACACAAAATACTTTTTAACTCTTTGCAGTATAGAGGGAAACACAATACTAAGAATTGGTTTTGACTGTTATAAAGGAAGAGGCTGAAGCATGGGCACAATCATCTGTAAATGAACATTGACTTAACTTGGGGAAATAACTTCAGGAAAAAAATTAAAGTTTCAAAGTTTGTTTTGAAGAATAATATTTTCCGTATCCTAAGACTTTTCTGGAGCTTTATGAAGTGTTTGAAAGATAAACCAGATTTCTCCTCAGGTTGAACTCTAAACTCTTTCTTGTTTTGAGACATGCTTTTTGGTCCATGTGTCCTTTAGTTTCATCACTTAATTTTTTCCCTAAAATTTATGATTATGAAAAATTATTTATGTCAAATTAATGAACTATACCTAAGCTGACCACTTGGTTTCCTACTTTGCACACCTATCACTCATGTTGCCATAGCAAGCTAATAGTTACAGGACCAGAGTGAACATGCAACAATAGCAAAGGCTATCAAAAGACTTTATTTTGTGTAGGATGGAATAGGTACATTACTGTAGTAAAGAAAATGTATTATCTCCATCTTTCCTTCATACTTTGAGCCTCTTCTAGTTGTTTACTGTAGCACTATAGCACTGAAATAAGAAACATAGTTAGACACTGCCCTGGAAGAGGAAGTACCAAACTGATAGATTTATGTTTTTCAAAACAAAACAAAAAGGGGCAGCAGATTCAGTGACACTTAAATGTTTTAGCAGATCAATCTATTTCACTGAGTTATTTGCTCATTTAAAAAAAAAACAACAACAAAAACCAAACAAACAAAAACCCCAAAACTTTAAAACCATGTATTTTTTTTTCATTTTGAAATTACTACATTACCTTTAAAATTTGATTGAATACACTTTAAGAATCTCAAAATCAAAGCAAAATGTATGATACATGATCAAATATTAATGTTTTATTTTCATGGTAATGTAAAAAGAATGAAAAAAAATTAAGTTTCCAGAAAGCTGGAAAAGAAGTTATTCATCCAGCTCATGATGCAAGTGATGTCGAGTAGATAAAAATTATTGAATTAATGAAAAAAATTTGGATACGATTATAGCATGTTCTACAGAAACATGCAGAGAAGGGAGGGCGATTTATATTTTTTTAATAAGTCTGTATTCCTTGGTTCATACTATTCCACATGTTTTAAGCTTTCGTTTAAAAATGAATTTCTGATTTTTCCTATTGTAGTGATACAGATGTCAGTGCAGACAGACACCCTGTCATGTTGAATTTAGTCTTGCGGAAAGGTGTCTTTAGACAAACAATAACAGCAGTAAAAGTGGGACTGCCATGTTCCTACATCACGTTCTCTACAATGAACACTTCACAGTCTAGTTGCAACCATTTACAGTCAAACCTAATTAAACACAGGCACGTTTTTCTTTCTACTAAAAGCAAACAACCCATGTATAATGGTTATATTGTTAACTTTAATAAAAAGCTACAAACTGTGAAGGATGAGATTCCAACAGCAAGGTTAAGTCAGTGATGTATGTACATAGAGTTTCGATTTAGTGTGTTGTTTAACAGTTCAGCTAGTTAGAAAATAGGAACACAATGTTGTGAATTTTTTTTATTATTTTTTTTAAAAAAAAAAACCACAACACCTTTCCCCTGCCTTTTTCCCATTTTTACACTTAGGTAATACAATGAATGATGCTTTCTTTCCTAAGGAAATCTGACTTGTTGAAACTGAGTATATGTGTGTACCGTAAAGTGTGTAAGTATACAGAATTTAGTGGAAAGAAAGGGATTTTGTTGACATTTTCGTTCTGAACATATGAAGAAAAGTTTCAGAAAATGTAGAAGTATATATCTTCGAACAAGAATTTTTCAGGAGGGAGGGAGTCTTAAATAGTTCCGTTTTAAAACATTTTATGGTAAAGGCAAGATCTAAACATGAAGCAAAGTTGATCATTGTTATTGAGGAGACTTTAGTTTGGTGCTTATTGATGATAGCCATATATTCTTTATCTGTGCAAGGCTACATGAAGTGAGTATGTGGATGAAGACACTGATTTCATTGAATGCAGGGTGCAGTCTCACTTACTTGTCTTTGAGAACAAGGTAGCAAGTTAAAATACTGGGTGAACACTGGCCTAGTTGGTTTTAGGGTCTTCTGTTCCATAATGTATTCTGTACTTTCTTCTCCACTTATTTCTGATCATTTAAGTAGAATCTTTTATCCTGTTGGATGCTCAGTCTAGGATGGATTTGCAACACCGTGTTTCCTCCTGACTTTTTTCTGATTGCTGAAAGTCAGCTCATATGTGTTGATGCATGGAGAGACGCCCATTCGAGGTTATTTTAGCTGGAGGAGTATCCCTCTTTGCTGTTGTCCTATGTGCAGAAATTCCACACAATACTTTTCTCATCAGAAATTTATGAAACTAGTTCAAATATAGTACCTAAAGGAATTTTTACATCTAACTGAAACATTTCCTTTCTTACTTATAAGCCATTTTAAGTTTGGAACCTGAAATGACTGGTAAAAGTAATCTTCCATTTAAGTGATCCTTTATATGTATTTCGTTGAACACAATATCCCCTTTATTTCTTTTATGTGAGCTATGGAAATTAACTTCTTTTAACCCTTCTGCTTGAATCTTATTTTCTAAACCTTTGAATAGCATCACTGTCCCTTTTTGTTTCTAATTCAGACATATAGTAGAATGTGCCAACCCCAGTCACATGTGTTATCCCAGGTGTATGAGTTAGCGATTCCTGTAAACAATTAAATGACTGCCTCTATTTATGTCTTTGTTTCCTTCACTAATCTTTTCACCCTAATTTTCATGTCATCTGACATACCTATAAAATATACACTAATTTCCCAGACCAATTAAGGTAATCTTCACTTACTAACCCATGTGAAAATGCAAGGCCCACCTTCAGCAACACATTCTGTTAGGCTGTGGTTGCTCTAAATATAAGTTATGTTCTTGGGACAGTCTTAAGAAGTGTAAGGATGATCAGAACACTTACAATGGCTACTAAAAGCTAAAACTTCATGATCAGAAACCTGAAACCTGTTATAAGAATTATTAGTATTTTTATTATATTGGTGTCTGAAGCTCTAGCTATTGGTCCAGACCCTTTTTATTATAACATAAGGTACAAATACAGAAGAAAAAGATAGACCCTGACCTGAAGAACTTGTAGTCAAAGTAGAATCATGAACAGAGAGAGAATGAGGGTGTCAGAAGTCTTTCATTAGAGTGATTGAGAAAAATGATGCATTTGGGGAGGTGTCAAAGGGGAGGCATTAAAAGATATTAGAGATACTAGTTGGAGTTAGAAGAATGGTTTAAAGTAGGGAGAAAAAGGCAACCTTGAACTTATTTCTGAGAAAAGCTTTTATAGTAAACCTTTGAGTACTATGAAATTCAGTGGACACTAAGTCTATGCAGTTGAACGAAAGACACTGTCTTTCAAAGGAGTCATCTGCTCATTATTCTTTGCTGAGTTGTTTTTGAGAAGGCCAAGATTTCAGAGTTTTTCATTTTTTCTGTGCCATACCAAAATATGAATATATATATATATATATAAGCTCTCTATGCTTTCAGTTGGCTCAGAAATTCTATTTAGAATTTTATGCATGCTATAGATACCCTGTGTGGATACTGATGAATCCCAATTTGGATTTTGTACACTTTTTATATTGATTCATGGAAGACGCTTGTAATGCATCATTTATAGCGTTGTGGCTTTCAGTGTTTCAGTGCTTTTGATGATAGTGTAGAGACACTCAGGTGAAAAGGGATAGATACTGTCAACTGATGATTGGAAAAAGCCTAATTGCGCTTTTTTTGAACTATAAAATCCATCTCCATCAAGAAAATTAAATATTAAAAGGAAATCTACTTGCCCATAAACCTTTGGGAAATTGTCATATTGTCAATTGTTACCATATATCATCAAATATGGTCATACTGTCAATTGTCTGAAAGTTTTGGTAATTGTCAGTAGTTTAATGATAGGGTACTTCAGATTACTGTGGCTGTCATGTGGGAGGATGCAGGTACCTCCAGGAGGCTCTCCTGAACATGTCTGTCCTCCTCATTCTTGCCATCTTCTCTTGCTGGCTCCCAGCCCTTCCTGGCCTTCTGGAAAACCACAGAGAACCCATGCTTCACCTGGACCTTTTATGCTGCTGCTTTCTTACAGTGAACAAGGCTGACAGAGGAAATAATAGGAAAAAAACACCTAATAATAAAATATTTTATTAATTGTTTCCTGTTGGTGATCAGAACCTCAGTTAACAGAACATTTTGCCCAAGCACTTTTTATGGGTCTTATTGTTTATAGACACCTTTGTAAATTTGTATTTAACTGATTGTGCTTTGAATAAAAAGGTTCACTTCTTTACCTGCTTCTAGCAGATAACAAAGGAAACAAACATGAAAACTTTGTTATAAATTTTAACTCTTTTGTTGCTCAGTAGACCTTTGGCTGTCTTCCCCCTTTGCTCTTTTATCTGGGGACTGAAAGAGGAGGTTGCAATTGGTTTCCCCTATCTGCACTCATGCAATCTTGTTTCATGGGTCACAGATTTGTTAATCTGGGTCTGACAGGTCAAAGGAACAAAGAGCAGGTGTTTGGCCTGGGACTTAAGCGGGCTACCTGCTTTAAACCGAAAAAAAGGTTAAGTACTCTAGTAAAGTTCATTTCTGCATCTTTTTTAAAAAGCCACATAGAAAAGAGTGGAAGAAATATACATGGCAGTCTCAGGTTATTATTGATATATGACAGTGACTCGTTGATGCCCCCCCACCTTCCCCCCCCTCCATAGAAAACTGGAATCTCAGCAAAATTAAACATATTGCGGAAAATATCGGCCTTCCTCTTTCTAGAAAAATTGTTTAAAAGCTGTCAGTGATTTTTTTTTTTCCTCATTTTTGAATTAAAATTGGTTTCGGTTTTTGTTTTCTAGGAGTATGAAGAAAATAATTTATCTAGTACTGCTTACAGTTGCATGTTCATTAATAGTGGAAAAAGATGGGCTGCAGAGAGAGGCAGAATAAGACAGTAGCTCACACTGTGAAAGACAATTAGGGAGGGACCTATGCTGGATGCATAATTAGTTAGTAAGGTGAAAGGCCAGGAGAAGGCCTCCAGCAGAGAGGCCACTAGTGGTATGGGTGAGTGCTGTGAGGGAGTCCAGAAAGAAGTCCCCCCTATCTAGAGATAGATTGCATGGCTTGAAAGAATCTGTCATAAATCCATCACAGATGAAGATATGCTGAAGAAGCAGGCTTTTGTAAAAGAAAAGAGAAAATGAAGGTGCAGAAAATCACCTTAGGATGAGGGAGTGTTCCCAGTGTTTGGCAGCTCCAGTCGACCAGGTCTGGAGTCTTTGGTTTTGTAAGTCAGGAGAAAGTGAGAGTAGGCTCAGCCGGTCTAGTACCTGCAAATGTACAGAGAAAAGAAAGTGGCATGACAGATTGTTACTGATTTGAATCCAGTGAATACTGAATGTCATGTTCCCTATCCAAACCAAACCATCATTTGGGCAATGGTAATAGATCTTCTTGACTTAAGACTGGGTACAAACTGAATAAAATTTGGAGACTTGACTCTGTGTTAGGAGAAAAATATAATAAAACAGGGAATTAACTTGCTTAGTTTGATCTTATTTTGGATACAGTCACTGCAGTATGCATTAAGTCTTAGCAGGATCAAAAAGCATTTTAGAGCTGAGGCTATACAAGAATTTTCCTGCTATGAAAATTTGCTTGACTGAACAAGATTATTCAGTATGTGGGTTCCTATCTGTTATATACTGACAGGTATCTTTATTACCGGAACAGGCTAAATGTTTTCTATGAGTCAAAAGTATGAAAACTACCCAGATTTCTGGTAAATACTGTCAGAAAATAATTACACATCACATTGTGTGGTAGAGTAGTTAAACACTTGTGTTTACTGGGATCATATCCAGTGATTTGAAAGAGTAAATCTGATTTTTAAAACTTTCTAGAATAAAATGTGTGGATCCAAACACTCCTGCTTTGAGATTACAGGATGACGCGTGGACTATCTATTCAATTCCAGTTTTTCCAAGTACCCAGTAGAATTGTGTATTCCTTTTATTCTGATTATTTGCCATAGATAAGACAAAACACCCTAACCATGTGATGTCTAACTTTTTCTTCCTTATCTCTTTTGCATTAAAGTAGTGGGTCAAATTAGAGAATCTATATCTAAACATTTCCAGTGCTGAAATGCAGACTTGGGACTACTTAAATTGTTATTGGGATTCCTCCTGGCTTTTTGGACATCGCTAATTTACATATACTGTGTTGCTTAGAGCTAGCGATCTACTTCTAGGTGAACTTTTTGGAATCCCAGAAGCATCTGGACTATTGCACTACTCCAAGCACAGTAGTATATCTTTTGGGTGCTACGGAGACTTAAATAATAATGACACTGATATTTTGCAGCCTGAGTAGCTTGAACTCATCTTGAAGTGTAAACTGAAACAAGGTTAGAAAGATCTGAAGACACAGTAGGATATGGCAGATTTTGGTTATAATATTCTGAGAAATAGTTCCAGTTTAAACAAAACAAAACAAATCTTCTAAAGCTAGAGAAATAATCATTAACTCTTTTGTGATACAGAATTTCTTTGGCTCAGAAGATATCATCTTCTATTATCCCTGCCTTAGGGTTTCAAGAGGGCAGAAATACACATGGTACTTGCTCTGCCACCTTAAACTTTGACTGAGGGAGGCAAGAGAAATGCTTAGAGCAGAGTCATGGGAGGGCAAGATTTTAAATAAAAATTGCATTGCAACACAATGCAACTCTTCAGGAGTATGCATCCTGTACAATACAATCCCTGTCCCTGAAATCTTCAAGGTGACCTCCCACTTGTGTTGAAAAAAAAGTCTTTGGGAGGGACCACCCGGCTAGGAACTGGAGCTGTAAGTGTTGCCTTGTAGGTCTAGTAGAGTTCAGGAATGTCCCTGTTTAGATTGCTTTGTATTTTTTGTTTTAATTGTTCTCTCAGCTCTGAATGAAAAAATGAACAATAATAGAGCTGTGTGAGATTGAAATATATGAATCCATAATAATTTCCCTCTGCTTTCACAAAAGCTGAAGAGTAAATATCAAACCGCTCAGAATCAGTGATCTCCAAGTCTTCTGTCTCTTCTGACCCTTTTTAATTCTAGTCTTACATTGTAGGTGCCACATTGCTACAAAGCAACATTTAAAGTGATCTGAGAGCTATTGTGGTGGTTTGGGGTCATCAACTAGAGAGAGCTACTTTTAGGCCAGCAATTGTTCATTCTTCCTTTCTGTCTCCTAATTTGCTTTCATTTTTGCACATATTTTTGTGTCTTTTGTACAGTAGGTTTGCTCAAGGTTTATAGCTAGTTATCTTCTCATTTGCTCTCCTTATTTGAAACTTAAAAATTAAGAACGGGACACTAAACAGAAAATAAACCAATTCTGTTGTGAAAGTAAGGCAGGAAAACTTGTTTCACTGGTTCAGGTTATAATAGAAACTAATATTTTAATCTCATTAATGATAAACTTTCTATAGTGCTTTATGGTAATTTTTGTGGGGGTAAGTTAAAAACAAAGGTGAACAACTTAAGTCTAAACATTTCCTGCAGTCACACTAATGACAGACTTCCTGTTATAGTTTATGGTATTTTCAGAGTAAATAGACTAATGGCAAATGTGCCTGTTGAAATCTAAGCTCTCTTCTGAAAATTTATTAGCATTGGCATCTCCTCAATTTAAATACTATGCATTCTGCTGGATTTTCTGCATTTAAAGCAAGTCAGATTCTCTTCCTCCCTGCCTTCAATGCAGTCAGAATCTCTAATTTTTTTCAATAATATTGCAGTACTTCAGTACTCATTTTAAAGATAGATGGATTTTTTTTCTCATAAAGAACAACATTGTGGGGTAAAAAAACCCGCTGGATGTGATTTCAAAAAATGTCAAAATATGTCAAACGCAGAAACCACTCAAGGGTTTCATTAACTGAAGCTTTGGTGATAAGTGTCATCTTGTCAGAGACCCACCCATCTCTCCCAATACATTACCAAATGTACTAATTTCCTTGCTGAGCTTGATGTTTATTGTATAGCTGAAATTGAAAATGGTCGGTAATGGAGTGAGCTTCAATCCAAGACCAATTCTGAATCTAAATTACTTGCTTCATTCAATAGCATTGACAGAGGAGAGCTTTGTGCACCTTGTACCTAATCAACCCTTACTGTGACCCTAAATTCAGCAGTCTTCAGAGATTAATAATAAAATCCTCAGTTCAAACAGTATTTTCCCTGAACAAGTTGCCCATTTCTTATGCTGAAAATGAAAGAATGTGACATTTTTTAAAGCTCTGCATGTTGTGGACCCTCACTAATTTTTGATCTTTGACCTAACAAGGCAGTTTTATGAATAGAAATCCCATGTAGACCTGAGGTATGTGTTCTTAAAGAAAACATCTTTTTTGAAGGAATGGTTTTAATTTTATTCTGTTTTAAAATAGAAATTAAATTAAAACATCTATTTACATGTGTGAAATGAATGCTGGAGGGTATTTTTGTCCAAACCCAAGTCTACTTCTGTAGAAGCATAAATAATTGAGAGTAATACATTAAGAATAAAGAATAGGTAATTTTATTTTATTTCTTTTATAGATTGTAAACCCTTTTCAAGCTAGTGATTTACCCAGTTTCAGAAGTTTTCACTGGGTTACAAAAGTGTGAGAACTGTTGTATCTCGGACTTTGCTTTATCTGTCCCACAGATGCTACAGGTCATTGTACAGAGTACTTGGTCACTAATTTGGAATCTGAATCTAAATATTTTGAGACAAAGGGGTAAAGTTGGCTCTATGCAGGAAAAAGTCCTAACTAGAAAAGGAAAACGATGATCCAAACTGATGGGGCAGAATGAAACTTCCTTTTGTTTAGCAACATCCAATTTCAGTGCAGGAGACCATGACATGGTCTTTAGTAGTTGGAAAATGCAGGCTGCAGGCAGCTTAGGAAGCAGAGTTTTCTGGCTGCTTTAGGTGAAATCCGAGAGTATGATGAAAGGGATAGATAGATGATGTTGGAGTACAAGTAAGTGCACTGGTTTCCTTCAGGAGAGGGCAGTAGTGAGGTATGTGATATAGCCATTAGTGTGTTACTACTAATTCGGTGTAAAAAAAAAAAAAAAAGTGACATTTGAGAGACTAACTGCTCCTTATATAAATATTTGCTTGCATCAGCTGCTGGATTGGTCAGTGAAGCTCTATAGAAGGACATCGTTCAGCTTACGTTTTGCAGAGTCCTTCGTTTTTGCCCAGTGTGTGTTTTCCACCCCGTGTTTTGTTTGTGGTCCTTGGCCACAATGCCCTTCCTGCAGCCTGCAGTCCCCTGCCTATCTCCCTTGGAGTGGTTGGTTGGAATGGAGCAGCTGAGTTACAACCCACGGTTCCAATTGCTTTGGAGATCAGAAAGAGCTAATTTCAATGAGACCACACGTCATGAACCCATTGAACCATATTAAATGGATTTGTGCTGTAAAGCCAAAGTAATAATAATATATTGTAGCTGAAGCTAGTTAGCATGGTTGGGATGCGTTAATGTTCTTTCGCACTAGAACTAATGACGGGATTCAGTAAATGTTTTGGGTAAGCAATAGTAAACATATACAGAAGTTCCTCTGTGTCCTGGATCATCTTTTTTTCATTATGAGGCTTATCAAGAAAGTCAGACTTTTATTCCTCGACTTTCACATGAGGATGTATTGAGGGAAAGGTTTGGTTATGCTGGGTTGAAGACACCACTGACCCGTTATCTAGGAACTCAATGACTGATGCACATTACTGATTGGTCCCCCCTGCCCTTATAATTTGTATTGACAGTTTTGGGCACTATATCTTTAATTTATATTGATACAAGCAAAGTTTAAACCTGTCCATCATAGTTATACAACTGTTAGGTCTAGTGTAAACACAGGAAAGCTCAGTAACACTAAAATTTCTGTCACGGTCAAGTGGTGCAGCACACAGAGACACAGCCTCCACAGCGAGTCCCTTACATCCATGCAGAGTGGCTGCAGAATACTCCCGAATCAGAATCGCTACTTGACAACACTTAAGACAGTGTCTTTCTTGAACTCTGCAGAGATTCAAATGAGTAAATAGAAGATGATGGAAAAATAGACAAAATTTGCTACCTGCTGAGAATCTCAGAGTATGGGGAAATTTTTAATATCATCTTGCATATTCATTTCAATAAAGAGATGTTTTTCCTGCACCTAACAGCAAGCGTAGAAAGAAATATGGCTGCTTATCAGTCATTCATCTCATCTGTAAAATGGGAACTTGTTTCCTGGGCAGAATTAAACAATTTGTTAATGTTTATAAAACGCTTCTGGTGAGAGTAAATGGTAGCTATAAAATTCTGAATAGATGTGTTTGTTAATAATCAAGTATGATAGTCTTGTCTCTTGTACTGCTCTTCACTGCATCTCAGAACTTTAATCTCAATATGATGCTTATAGTCCATTGAAATAATTTATGATAATAGCAAACAAATTAGTTGCACTGAAAATAAGAAATGGCATAGTCTCATATTCTTTCTTAGATACTGCTCCCATACCAGAGCACTAATAAACTGGAGTAATTTCTGTGAAAGCATCAACACTTGCGCCACTTCTCCTCAGAATTATGGGCATAACCAATGTGGTTATTGGTTTAGGGCCCTAGACTGCACTTACCCTGGCTGCTTATTGGCTGAAAAAAAGGGGTTATGTAATTATTCTTCTGTCCTAAAACCAGATTCTAACAGAAAACCACATTTTTTCTGTACTTCAATGGCTATTTGTTGAATATTTAGTGAATTGCTATCACATTTCTTTTTGATTAAGCTGTAGAGCGCTTTATACTAATCTACCTTATCGCACACTGGAATCCCCTGACCTCTCAGCTTTTTTCTCCAAGATTATTGTTGCCTCTTCATTCCCTGCATTCCTATTCCTATTTTGAGTGATAGTTATTTAGGTAATCCATACCTTCCTCAAATTGTTTCTGTACACCTGTTGTTTATGAGACTGAACCTATAAACTGGTGTAGATCACTGACACAGCTGAACTCATCTTGTAGTAAACCTCCCACATAATATATCCATATTCTAATCAGATATTACTTCTTTCATTAACACCTTAATACTTTGCTGGCCATAACTCAAATATCATGCGATTATTACTTGCTTGTTTAGTAACAAATGGTTGTATCTGACAAATACTTCAAGTACTTTGTTGGCCTGTGGTTAGTAGAAGGGCAGTTGAGTGTGGGCTTTTTTCTCTTTTCCAAACCAGATACAATTTGAGGCTTAATTCAGCATCTACAGAGTGCTCTGAGAATTTATAATTCCATTTAATCTATATATGCTTGTGTATGTGTGTTTGAACATGGATGTCTTTCAGTGCTCGAAGCTGTTGGATTTTTTGTTTATCCTAGCAGTAGCTATAGGGCGAGCTCACAGCTCTGAAGTCAGTTCCTGTGGGAAACATAAATGCATGTATGGACATAAATGTATATCCTGTTTTCCTGTATTACTTGATTGAACCTGAGGTTCACTTTCTTGTGAACAGCTCCTTTGTGCTTATTCAGCTTCTTTTCAACTTTCACTCATGGGACAGTATCTTTGAAGGCATTCCCAGAAGATTTAAACTTTTCCCTCTATTTCAATTAGTCATTAGTGTTTCATTCAGCTTGGAATGAGAGTGCCTTTGAGCTGGGTGCCAAATATAGTTTCCAACGTTACTGCATCCATTTTCCCTTCTGGATTTTCCCAGCTATTTGATTTCTGTCACTAAGGAAGTTTGTTGGAAAAAATGTTCTTCCTCTTAGCTCACTTAGACATGTTATGGAAAGATCTTTGATGACTACTGGACGTATACATGTGAAGTCTGAGCCGTGCAGGATGCATTTTAAGCATTCCTCTCACAGATGAAGGGCTTCACAACTAGGTGTTGACAGGTGTTCCCAAAATGCTCTGCAGTAAAGGAAAAATAGTTACAAGATGTTTTGGGAGCAGTCTTTAGAACTGATAATTCTTATACCAATTTCACTGATGACAGTTGATTTCCAAACATAATATGTTAGCAGATAGACTAAGGACTGATGAAGCCCAAGTAGAAGATTTTGAATCATCTTCTTTTTTCAGGTACCAGGATTAATTTCTTTGCTGTGAGCACTAGCCAGAGCTTCCAGTCTTTCTGCTCTGAGGCTGATCTGGCTTTAGAATTTTTGTTAGATGTACTCCTTGTCTTTGGACGAGTTTGGAAAAAATATGCCTTGATTTCATTGATTCCCACCCCGGTGTACTTATGGATCCTCTTATGGCAGCCTGTTGGCAAGGTACTGATGCTTATTGAACCTCAGCTGAGGTGCAGCCAAGGAATTGTCAGATCCTGCTCTACTTGTGAGTGCAGTTACTGTGGAGCCTGCTTACTGGTTTAGATCTACTTTTTCAACAGTTGGCATGGTTCCTTACATGAATTTTAACCACTTGTGTTTCATGGCTTCAGTGTTGGATGGTTTTCAGCAATAGTCCATGTGTGCTTGCTTCTGGTCAGACAAGTCTTATTCAGTAGCAGGAACCAGGCATTATACAGTTGAGTGTACTGGTTGCTTTTCTCCCTTGAAGATTTTTTTTCCCATTATTGTGGATTGTTTTCTAGACTTGAGGAATGGAATTTTTTCTTCTATGTTTTTTTAAACGTGTATTTGTAATTAATTGGAATCAGTTTTGGGGCTGGTGCTGTTTAATATCTTTATAGATGACCTGGATGTGGGGATTGAGGGCACTCTCAGTAAATTTGCAGATGACACCGTTAGGTGGGAGTGTCGATCTGCTGGAGGGTAGGAAGGCTCTCCAGAGGGACCTGGACAGGCTGGATAGATGGCCTGAGACCAACGGCTTCAGGCTTAACAAGAACAAGTGTCAGGTCCTAATCGGGTCTTACATTTTGGCCACAAAAACCCCATGCAGCATTACAGGTTGGGGGAAGAGTGGTTAGAAAGTGGTCAAGCAGAAAAAGACCTGGGGATGCTGGTTGACAGCCAGCTGAACATGAGCCAGCAGTGTGCCCAGGTGGCCAAGGCGGCCAATGGTATCCTGGTTTGTATCAGCAATCCTGTGGCCAGCAGGGCTAGCGCAGTGATCATTCCCCTGTACTCGGCACTGGTGAGGCCACACCTCGAGTACTGTGTCCAGTTTTGGGCCCTGCACTTCAAGGAAGACCTTGAGGTGCTGGAGCGAATGCAGAGAAGGGTAATGAAGCTGGTGAAGGTTCTCGAGGGTAAGTCTGATGGGGAGCGGCTGAGGGAACTGGGGTGGTTTAACTTGGAGAAGAGGAGGCTGAGGGGAGACCTGACCGCTCTCTACAATGACCTGAGAGGAGGCTGTAGTGAGGTGGGGGTCAGCTCTCGTGACAGGACAAGAGGGCATAGTCTGAGGCTGCACCAGGGGAAGTTCAGGTTAGACATTAGGAGACCTTTCTTCACAGAAAGGGTTGTTAGGCATTGGAATGGGCTGCCCAGGGAGGTGGTGGAGTCATCAACCCTGGAGGTGTTTGAGGAAAGACTGGATGTGGCACTTAGTGCCATGGTCTAGTTGACATGGTGGTGTTAGGGCAAAGGTTGGACTCGATGATCCCAGAGGTCTCTTCCAACCAAACCAATTCTGTGACTCTGTAATTTCCACCTCTTTCAGTCTCTTATAAAAAGGTGCTGCTTTTTTCCCCACCCTGCTTCTCTGAGAGTTTTGTTGAGCCCAGTTGTCATCATTGGTTCTAGCTGGAGACCTGTTCTTCAGTGGGACCTCGGGCTTTTTGAGGATTATTGTTTTGCCAGGAAGATGGGGCAGACCCTTAAGGATAATTGTCCTTATGCACCTCTTTTCCTAATAGAACCTACCTTACCCAAGGCAGTCTCTGAGTTCTGTGTAAGACACTTGTAGGATGAATGTGCCGCGTATGATAAAACTTACATTAATGATATCAATTTTGTGCACTGAACTAAAATTTCTGTTCAGCACAACATTGCATACAGTAAGTGGATTATTAAAATCTTCCATTAAGATGTTCTATATATCATTTTACAGGCTATAAGAGGTGGCAATAATAGAACTAATTTTCATGCTGTCTAATCAGTTAGTAAGTCATCACCATGGACTTTGCTATCCAATAACTGACCATTGCATCAGTTATTCATTGGAGCAGAAGATATAGCTGGCTAGTAGATGTCATAGTCAATTTTCCAGCATAAAACTCCTAACAAAAATGGTTATCTGTTAGCATGCAATAGGAAACACAGGCACTGAGCTAGATTCATCAAACTCACAACAAATGTAAGGAGACTGAAAAACTTGCAAGACTTACTAATGTTTCTTTTCCCTGAATGTTATGGGATTATGGAAAGTAAAAGAGATATCTTTGGCTTAATAGCTTCTAGATTTTGTAATAATTTACCCTTACTTCTTAGCTACATGGGTTGGAGGATTTGTCATTTGGGCATTTTAGCTGTGTATTTGCTATGTAGTTTGAGGATTTGAAGATATGGGCAACACTACCATAATGGTCGGCAGGTGTGATGGGAGTATATAAAAGCTTCAAGGAATCTCGTAATTTAGGGGAAAAAAAATCTTTGTGCCACACCTAAGTATTTGGAGAACCTTGTTTTAATTTCTGTTGCATGTTTTTCTTTTCAAAGTGAACTGGTTTTAATTCTTGTAATTTTTATATATATTTCAGTTTTTACCGATTGTGTTTTATCCCATGCTAATACACCAAAAATTGAAGTAGAAAAGAATGAACGCAGAACATGTATATCTTTTTAACCTTCTGAATTTAAATAGATGGCCTATATGCTCCCTCCCTGTTCATTGCAACAAGCAGTTGATCATCCTGAGAGTTCATGGCTATCGATAAAACTGAATGGTTAGCAGCTTATGAGTTTAAGTAAATGGTTCACTTCCAACCTTAAATCTCCCTGCCAATGTGTTAGTGTTCAGTCTTGATACCAGCAAAACGATGAAGCTGTTGGAAGGGGGCAGGGAGGAAGAGGTAAGAAGCTATCAAAAACAGAGCAGAACTTCAGCTACTTTTACAAACTACAGAGAGATGCTGGGAGAATTAAAAGTCCAGAACGACCTGCAGAAATTGTTTGTAGTCTTTAGCTGTTTTTATTACAGAAGTACTGATGTCCAAACCACGGTTGGATCCTGATTTTACTACCCACTGTAGAAAAACAGAAGAGATGCCCTGCACCCCCAAAGAATTTATGTAGGCAGTCAAATAAAAGAATGGGCGAACAGAGGACGTGATTTGCCAAAATCATGCTTGAGGTCAGTAACAGAACTGGGAGAAAATTGGGAGTCCTGATGCAAAGTTTATTCCATAAGCAATAATGTTTTATTTGACCAGGTGAATATAAAAAATTTAATCACCTATACACCTGAATCAGGGCTGCCTATGACCATTATCAAGAACACCGTATAGATAACACTGTCAATGGTAAAGTACTGTTAGCTACAGGTAAAAGTGCTTTTTAAGGAGATGACTGCTTAATTCACTTAAATTGTATCAATTTTCCCTGTTTCTCATTTTCAGATGAATTAAAACTAATTTTACTAGATTCTAGGAGATGGTTTTGGATCTTACCTAAAGTAAATTGAGACAAAGTTGCATGTCACTGTTGCTAGATATAATATTATTTAATGTTCCAGGCAGAAAGACACAAAGATGGATTTAAACCTATGCCTTGGAGTTTTCTTGCTTTTTTTCTCTGTTGGACCCCTAGTATTGATTGGTCACATTTATTTCTGAGGCTTAAAATGAAAATTTCCTGAATAAATAGAAACAGCAGTAACTGCATTTTGTGGCATTTGTAGATATTTACAGCTGTTTGGTTAATAGTAGTGTTTACAGGTACTGTCAGATGGTTTACTTATTAAAAAGCCTGAATACTTTAACAAAAGATCACAAAGTAAGAAGTAACTTGGAATATGTTCTTATGAAAGCATGTGTATGCCGTCTTGTGACAATGCTTCAGCAGGGATTAAGTCAGGTTAATGAATGTGAGAGTCTGACTTGTAAAGTTCTATTAATGTGGTTGTTAATCTATCACTGAAAATAACTTATAAAATATTTGGAGGGTGTTGGATTTCTTTTTTTGATGTTATGTCTGCCCTTGGTATGTTAAAGTGTTCAATCCTCAGCAGACATGAATTGCTCTCACTCTGTTAACATTAAATTGCCAGTGATGACTTATTGACGATCAGCATTTATATTTCACTTAAGCATTTTTAGGGTTTTAGATTTTACATTTTTAGATACAAAACTAAAGGCATTGTCAAGGTGAGTTGAAGGTGTGTATCTTTATAGCCTCATGTGTAATTCCTCACATAGGATTTTCATAGTTTCTCATTCTGCTTCCCCTTGCATTTAGCTAATTACACTACAGAATGACAGAGCAGTCTTAACACTATTGGGTAGATATTCTGGCCAAGCAGATCTATCCAAGCAGTTTGCCATGTGCTCATCGCTGTCCTTTCCAGAGAGCAGTACAGAAATAAGAATATATATTTGCGTGTGTGCATATTGTGTTTTCAGTTTAGTTGTCTTGATCTGGTACAAAAACATGGTAGGTTACATTCATGGATTTATAGAAATCATCAGGAAGAGCACAAAGACTTGCAGATAAATATGGGAATGCTGGAAATCATGAGCTGAATTTATCCCTAGCAAAGAATTGGAAGATAATGAAAAAAGTGAATGCATTGAAGTCTCTACAGTGGAATCCTGCACCTTGAATCACAAGGGTAACCAATGACTGAGAAACAATGTAAACGGAATAGAAAATGCATCCTGGAATAAACAGAAGGGGAAAACTGGAGTCTTTGAAAACAAATACTTTATTGATTTATCATATCTTTTGGCAAGAAAACTTGCCTGATGTTCCCCATGTTCTCTCTGTAACAAGACTACAAAAATAATCTCAGTATGCCAGCATTGTGCATGGGATCAGTATTAAGACATGACAAAAATTGAAGTGATTATCTTGAAATGAAAATAATTTCTCTTACTCCTCACCACACTGTGCAGCAAATCTTAACATTTTGCACCAGTCCACGTTAAATCCTACAAATGTTGCTTGGATTCCGCTTGATGCCACTATTGTCATACCAGCCTGTTCTATAGATGCAGGTTATCCATCTGGAGATGAGAGAAACATAGGCATGTTAAAACAAACAAACAAAAGGCTGCTGTTAGAGGAAGCAGTCAAACAGCTGGAATAAAGATGGCATCAGGGGACACAGATGTGGCAATGCAGCACCCTGGGCTTTGATGCAAGTTGTCCTCCTCATCCACTAGTGCTGTGGAATTGACAGCATTTCTGAATCTGCTCATTCTTCCAATAGGACAATCTCTGAGAACGTTTCAGAGACTCTATGTCGTTTTATCTCCTCTTGAGTTTTACTATAGTTTTGTCAAAGGAGCTGACACTTCATACTTCCATGTTACACTGAAAAATCTGTATGTAAAATGTGTTGATTGTCTTTAGATATTCATTACCAAATGTCAGAGAGAAGATGCGGCAAATCAAACAGCATGAGGGAGGTGAATCAGACGCTCTATATGCAGGGGGATATCCAGGAGCTCTATTGACAGGAATTAATCTTTATTTCAGGAGACATTATTAGAAGGAACCTAAAATATTATACTCACAAGAGAGAAAATTTGCTTCTGGTGTTTCATGACCTTATTTAGTCTCACTGAGAAACTATTTGAAAACTTAATGCTCTTGCCTTGCTAGGACCTCTTCTTTAGTCAGGGGTGAGATCCAAACCTCCTGCAACTAGGAATGTTGGTGGGGAATAAGGTCCATTCCTTGAATTTGGTTTTACATGTGCTCCTCTGGAAAGGACCAGTAGAGTAGGATCTACTGAGCATCAAGAGGATGAGTGAGAATTGGCTGATCAGAGGTATGCTGATTACATTCTCCCAACCTGTCTGTCCATTGCTGGCTAATCAGCAATATCAGATTTTCATTCAGACCTTTTAACTTAATTCATCTGATAGAATTGACCAGAAAAACAAGTTAATTCAAGAGAAATGTAACATGTCAAGATAAATTCTAACAACCTATCTTGACAAATTCCCAAAAGCTAAATGCTAAATAATTGTACAAGTTTATAAATGAGTTTTACCTAGATCAGTTTTCTGGCTGTGATTTCCAGACTTCATTCACATTAAACAAAGCAAATTTTCATGGGATAAGTACTGCAAAATCTTACCTAATTACTTAAATAAGGTCAGAATTTTTAAAGTCAGACAGTTTTCTTGTGTTTTGCAAATAATAGTTAGATCACAGTGAAGTTGGTGGGACTATATATAGAGGAGAAGTGTAAATTAATGCTTCTCTTCTGTTTCAGGATCAAGTCATATTCCACAGGGCAAAGGTGACTTACATGGTGTGATCTAGGCTCATTCTAATTATAGAATTTTCTCAGAGTTTTGAACTCCACTCTCACACTCACAAAACACTAGCACATTACTATTACACTGTTCAGTGGCTCAATTTGGCAAAGTAGTGCCCTGCTTGCTGATTAAATAGCATGCCATTGTCAGCTTGCTTAGATGAGAAACTAGCATGGAATGCTTTCACACTGTTTCGTAAGTAGGGCTGCTTAGAAGCCATTCAAAGAAGGAATGAAAGTTACTTACCTGTAACTGCATTTATTTATTTTTTTTTCAAAATGGATTCTACATGTTCACATTCCCTATCAATCTTCCCTTCTTCAAATTCTTAATTTCGTTCTTGTTCTTGGGTAGGCAGCACGATTTAAGTTGATGAGTGTCACATCCCCTATATGTTCTTGCATTCAAAACACCCAGGGAGGAGAAGAAGGGCAGAACTCCAAGGCACTGCAGCACATGCTGCTATGGGAAGAAGCCAATGTCAGAGAATCAGCTGGCACGAATCCCACAAATGCTGTTGTGAAGAGTGATTAATCTTAATTTTATTCTGAAAAAATGGGGCTTGTTAAATTCTAAAGTATGTTTTATGTGACCCTTTTCTATTTTGTAGACTCTACTTTGATTTAACAAATGTTGCTTTGATGAAGTTCCGGACAGTTAGGGACTCTAAGGTTCAGTGAAACTGTGTGGAATCGTGTGTTTGTTGAAAAAGTTTATTATGTTTTGAACAAATTTATATTGGAGATTGATAAGTGGGTTTTAGAAGTAATATTTCATAGCATTGCAAAGTTGCACATCAACAAAAGGACTATATAAAGAATATATTAAAATACACAATGCGTTTACCATGAACAAGATAACCTTATTGTTACTGACACTACTGATTAATTCTCATGTCAGGGAAATACTGATATACAGCTGCCTGTTAATTTTGCTCAGCTATCATTATACCACACACCAATCTTCATGCTGAAAACCACACAAAGAATTTGGGGATAGGGAGCATGACGAATACAGGTTAAGAACCGTAAAGCTTGCATTTACAATGCAGCAAGTTGAAAGTTGTGGAACCTACATCATTCTCGTATCCTAATTTAGACAGTGTCATCTGCAGTATATCAGAATGTCACGTTACCCCATAAGGGTGTATAGTGAATGCAGAAAATCTGAGTAATAGCATAAGTCCATAAAATGGAAAGTGCCCTAAGGCACACCATGGTGCTACTCCAGTCTTACAACCACTGCGTGCTTGTTCACTGGCTTAAAACATCTTTAACTTGCACTTACTTCATGCTTCAGAAGGGCTCCAATCTATCCCAGGAGATAAATGTCTTGGGGGGATGTTGTGGGCATGCTCCTTTTTATTAACTCACTTTGCACGGCTGACTGGCAAAAGGGAGAAGGTATGGTATTAGTTAATTCCATCAGCTTTGTACTGCAGGGTATTATACTTACACTAACCTGATACACCAAGACACATCTGTTCCCAGAAGTAAAGCCACAATGCATCAGGTGTGCCTCGCAAAGTGGTCACATTCAAAGAGGATCTATCCCAGTAGCAGGGTATGTTCTAATGCTGGTAGACACCCAAAATGCAATGAGCTGTGCTCTCAATGAGTATGGGGAACACACATCTTGCTGGTTTTAAACTCTTTGCTTTTTTTGCTTAAGATCAAAATCTTAAGTGCTAAATCCCTTGCTCTTATTTTTCAGGACATGATAATACAATTTTTGGAGTAACTGGTTAACCTCTAGCTTGTAAAACTCTTAACGCTAGGTCCTTAGCACATGCAAACTACTACAGCTCCTCTGACTTCAGTGGAGCTAAGCTAATGTGCCTCAGCTATCAGTGTAACACTATTCAAGCAAGTAAATAAATTTTTCCATGTTTAAAATCTGTAGCATCTCTTAAAAAACCAAAAACAACAACAATTCCCCCCCCCCCCCCAGCATTCTGTTTAAATGATCCAAACTACACCACATCTCACTGTACAAATGAGAAAGTTCCCTGTTTATTTCTATATATTGTTTCAATAACATTGCCACAATTGGGGAGGAAAAAAAAAATTGAAAATAAAAATATAACAACCATGGTGAATGTAGTATGCATATAGAATATGCATATTTTTAAGTACTGCTTTTGTAAACATTGCTGGTTGGGAATTAATTTTATGCTTCTTAATGCTAGTCTACACTGTTTCAGTTCTAACAACAAATTGAATGAGATTTTTATGAAAAAAGAAGGAAGGTTTACCCAGTTTACATCTCGAAGGTTACAGTATGTTTAAACAGATATATTTTCTTTTAGTCTAACCTTGTCTGGAAGATATAGGAAAACTAATTTGCCTTATTTACATATGGCACAATCTATCCAGTATTCAAGGGTTTGTCAGAAACAGGAACATTGTGCATTTCCATGGTAACAGATGGCATGCTGACAGTATCTGGCTCGTTGCAGCTTCGTCTAGGCAGGCCAGCAATTAATCAGCCATCTACATGCACAAAATTCTTTGTGAGTGAATGGCACTGCTCCTCTGTAGTGCTGCCTGTGCTTTTACAATTTTTGTATTCCTGCAGGGCGAAGTACTTTTTTGTCTCTTATGCACATTTTCTGTAGCTTCCAAAAAAACCCTAGTAAAGAATACGAAAATGGAAACAAGTCTGCACGTAATTTAGAAAAGATTATTTCTTCAGCGTATAAGATGTGTGGGGATCTTGGTTTTATTCCATTGCTTTCCTTGTTTCCTCTCCCTCCCTACTTTTCGTAGGCTTTCTATGCCACGTGTTTCCTTCAACCTATTTGACATAGGCAAGGTTTTTGCAAGCAGGTAACTCTCCAGAGGTGTGCAGAAAGGGAGTTGTGATCTGTAAGGCTAGTCCAGGGCTCTTATGCCAACAGAAGTGCTGTGATTAAAGCAAGCCTTGAGCAACATGCTAAAAGCCTGTCTTTGCCTGTTTAAATGGCATCTTATATCTCAGTGTTTCTCCGCTGGCAGCTGCGTTGCACCATCAGGGTTGGGGAATTGACCATGTTCTTGCATCAAGTGACCAATCTTCTTCATAATTAATGCAAGATTTAATTTATCAGAGATCTTTCTCTGCCCCTGTTTTAATATGCTGTGGGAGAAAATAAGCTCCTTAGGATGTTTTCTCATTCCTCATGTATCTGCCTAAGGCAGAGCTGGGTTACAGCTTTGCTACTGGTATTCATAGATGTAGTTACTATTGACATCAGTTGATATTCAGCCGCATGACGAGATCCTTCTCCCTTCATCATCTGAAGAGACCATTCCTGGATCTTCCCTTTCAGGATGGCTATTTTCACAACTGCTGCTTTACTAAGTTCTGAGAGGAATAACAGCATTTGCCTTTAATTGCAAAATCACAGGACATGAGACTTCAGGGGGTTGTATTGATGAACCTGGGATCTGATGGCCTACGCAGTGTCAAGTTCAAAATATTTGCAGTACCACTGGATGTGTAAATTTTGTTTGTTTGTTTTTAAATCTCTCTGATACATGCCAAAGCCTTATCTCTGAGATGAACCTATGTGTTGAGTAGGATTAAACTTTCTTTTTGTCTTCGCCTGTAGGCAATCAAAGCAAGTATGAGCTTTGTGTTTGTTAGAGGATTCATTTACTCAGATATAGCAGTCTTAAGAAGAAATTTGTTTCTCAAATATTCAGTTCATGGTATAGCTGGGTCTCTTACTGCCGTTGAGACAAATAACAGATAGCAAGGATTTTGGCCTTAGTTAAGCAAATTCTGCTTATGTGACCTAAGATGGCTCAAAAGAAAATTCAAGACTAGTCTTCACTCTTTTGCTTCAAATTAATTATTTTTTGGACAAGTTACAGATATCCAGCCTCCGTTCTAAAGAAGTTATGGCACATAGTTTTTCAATGGTAAGGTTGTGTTTGATAGTTGACTTTCTTAGTCTTCGCTTAATCTTTTGTACCAGTTTGGTATGTCAAAAGTATTTTATGCTTGTTATGGGTTTTGTCACTGCATATTTCTTTTCTCCATTCTAACTGGTCTCTGTAGACTCCTGAAGAATCCACAGAAAAATCATGAGCCGTAGTTATCAAGGATTAGTGAACCTTTGATCCTAAATGGTTTTTTCACTTGAAACTTGCAACTGTGGTTTCTAACTTGGATACTGCAATGGGCAAGTGTGCTGGTTTTGGCTGAGATAGAGTTAAATTTCTTCACAGTAGCTAGTATGGGACAATGTTTTGGATTTGTGCTGGGAACACTGTTGATAACACAGGGATGTTTTAGTTATTGCTGAGCAGGGCTTACCCAGAGTCAAGGCCTTTTCTGCTCCCCACCCCACCAGTGAGTGGGCTGGGGAGTACACAAGAAGCTGGGAGGGGACACAGCTGGGACAGCTGACCAAAAGGATGTTCCATACCGTGTGACGTCAAGCTCAGCAGTAAAACTAGGGGGGAAGTTGGTAGGGGGGCTGCTGCTCGGGGTCTGGCTGGGCATCAGTCTGTTGGTGGTAAGCAATTGTTTTCATTTGCATCACTTGTCTTTTTGAGGTTTTATTTTTCTCTCTCTTCCTCCCTGCTTTTCCTTACAATTTTATTATTATTATATTATTTCTCTTT
>NW_009596220.1:0-29583 GCF_000690535.1 Cariama cristata | reverse complement strand
CTATGTCTCTATTTAGCGGTTGCAGGGGATTCACGGCAGAATTGCGCTGAACGTCGGTGTGTGCGGCTGTGCTTGTGTGGGGGTGTTTGCACGTACAGACACGCTGCGGGATTTTTCTGATTTTTTATATATATATATATGTTTTGTGGGTTTTTTTTTTCCCCTTTTAGGAAAATCAGCCCCGATGCAGGGCTGGAAAGGCTGGCCGGACACCATTGCCCATGCCCACCACCACCCCCCTCCCTGCCTCGATTCTTCCTTCTCCCTCTTTCCTTCTCAGAAAAATCCCCAGGGGCGAGATGAGGATAAAATTCCCCCCCTCCGTGGCCGGGGTTATTCGGGATGCTCCCACCCGTGGTGCCCGGCCGAGTCCGGAGCTCTCCCTGCCCAGCTTGGCTCAGCAGCGGGGCTGTGGGTGTATTTTGCAGGGATTCTGCTCCCTCTCTGGCAGTCCTGCCCAGGGGCTGCATAATGCTTCTTACTGGGGATTTTTAGAGCCCCAGCTCTCTTCTCCTTGTAGAGAGGCAGGGAGCGTATCCCTGACAGGGCTGAGGATGCCAGTGGATGCTCTTGGAGCATCCTCCGGGATGGGGGCTGGCACAGCACACACATATTCAACAGGTCTGGAGAAGAGTGGAGGGAAGAGGCATCGTGTTTGCAGGGCAGCAACAAGTCCTGGGTTTTGTCCTTTCCACTGTGAAATTCACCCCAAACGCTGGTGTGTTTGCCCTCACACTGGGGCTGTCAAATTTGCACCTCACCCCACAGGGTCAGATGGAATCGCTGTCTGCTTGCTTTTCTCTGGTCACTTCTGAGCCGAGGTTCGAAGTTTCCAGGTGATCTTGTGAGCATCCCTTCTTTCAGGAGCAGGGGAGTGCAGCAGGGAGGGGTGGTCTCACACCTCGGGACACGGCAGAGCAGTGGCACTGATTTCCCATGTGTGGCCCCAGCTCTCTTCTGCCCCATTGCAATCACCAGCACCCTTCACACTGGTTCTTGCTGGGGATTCTTTGCTGAACCTCCCCATCCCCTTTCTTTTCCACTCTCCCCGACCCCTTTCTCTTCCGTCCTCCCCGTACCCTTTCTTTTCCACCAGCCTCTCACAGACACGTTAGCAAACCACAGGGCTTCTGTGCAAGAAGACAAGTGAGGAGTGCAACAGAGATGAAGAAAAGTGTGATTTTTTTATTTTTTTTTTTTTTCTGGGATACATTCGTGGAGAAGATACTGAAAACCTGGAGAAAAGAGCAAATATTACAGACAATGCATTTCTTCACCACAATCCACCTTCTTGCCATTCACGGTCCATCTTTGAAAGGTCATGGAGATGGGTTCAGCCCCTTCTGTTCCAGCAGAGTTCCTGTAAAACATACAAATCAAGCAGTTCATATTTTTTCAGGCTTTGGGTTGGATGGGATTTCAAAACAGCAAGGGAGCACTGTCAGAATTTCAATATAAGACCAAAAATCCAACAGATGCCAGGAAAACGTTGAAGTCCCATTTCTCCAGATGATCGTGGAAGTGGTTGACATTTTCAGCGTGGTGACATTTCAGATTTTCAACATAGTTTTGAAAGGAAGATGCTCTGCAAACACAATGTCTGTGTTCTCACTCCTTTTAACCTTCTCTAAATGAGGTTGCACTGAGATTCCTCTCGCTGCAGCATATTTTGTTCTAAAGCTGGTGGCAGGTGACACTACCATCACCCAGCTTAGGGACACAGCCACAGCGGCTCTCACACCGTTTCAGATGTTTCTCCACCTCCTTTCCATTAACACCAGATGCCTTTGTACTTTATTTCCATTCACACTGAAGTGCTCTTTGCAGGAGCTTTGGTTCCACTGACCTCTCTGGAGCTTCTTCCTTCTTGGCCTTGGTTTTCACTGTCCTGCTCTCTTTTATTTTTATTTAGAGACTATTTCTGAAGCACTGACAGTGCAATTGGCCCCGTATATAGAGATGTAGAAGAAAGCATTATCCTTGTCCAAAGAGTTTGTGATCTAAATTAGCTCTGTGGACGGCGTCCAAAGAGGTGGATTTAAAAAAAAAATAATAATAACAATCAAGGCTGAGTAAGAAAATCCCTTTGGATTTTTTTCTAAGTAGCTGCTACAATAAGGCTTTCAGATATGAATGAAAAGGTGCTGATTTATATCAGGCCTGATCTGAAGATGACTGTAACGGCTCCTGTTGGCAGCAAAGACTTTGGATCTTGCTCATAGCTGAGAATACAAATTGGTTTAGTGGACATGAAAGCTGAGAGATTTTGTTTTAATACTACCTTTTAGAGCATCACTGGGAAAAAGAAACCGCTTTGAGAAATACTGAATTATCCCAATATAGTATCTCAAGGTATAAAATGGATTTAATCCCTGGTGAAAAAAAACACACTGCGGTTAGCTCCAGTTTTAGTCTCAGTGACACAGGGTTCTCAGGGATGTATCTTCAATTGGTCAAAAGCAACTTGACTACAATAATTTCACTGCTATCCACGCTGTTTAATGCCACATCTCTTGGCAGCGACGTGACACCTGAACTTGTATTTCAAGTTGGGAATAGAAGTTTCACATCTGAATTTTTTTGTTGTAGTTGTTTTTAACGAAAACACTTTTGTGCTAATAGCAACAATAAAAAAGAGATTTACCTGAGCACCAAGCACCCAAGTTGCAGTGATCGTCCATCTGCCCGTGCCTCTGATGGTCACCCTCAAAGGGTGTAACTGTTCACATCCCGAGTTTTCCATAGCTGAACAAGAGAAACACACCCAACCCAGTGAAATTCAGACAGTCCTATTACTTTAGATCAGATATCAGCAGTTCCTGATCTCTGGGATAGATTATCCATACACAAAACCTCTCCCACTTCCCAGGCTGCGGTCTTCAGCAGGTTCAGTTTACTGGAGGACAGCTGAGGATGTAAAAAAATCTCCTACACAAAGAGACATAAGCATGCACACACACAGAGATGTTATGGCATTATCACTCCCCATTTCTCTCTTCTCCTGGCTTGGGAAGATAAATGCCATGGGGAACATTATAGGATTTGCAGATGGATGTGCATTTGGATACCTGTTTCTGGCCCCAATTTAGCCAGGTGCCTGAAGGACCCAGAGTATCCCTCAGGTTTAACATGGTGCTGAGATGAGGTCTGTATTTGCACATAGGGTCTAGACACGTTCATAAACACCAGTAAATGGCATCAGCCTTGCAGATGATGCAAATGGTAGGATCTGAGCCAACCTTTCTATAGGTAAAATGGCAAAACTCAGACTCTGGAGATTCATCTGTGATAAACGCTATCAGACCGGGCAGACGTTATGTGGTATCAGCCAGGTTTATACCCAAAGGAGCTCTACTTTGCGGAGATGTTTGCCTGCTTTGGGATGCTGCCATGAAGTCGCACTGCACTGCCGAAAGGGGCAAGGCTGTGCGACTGACACTGGTGAATTATTTGGGGATGGTTAGAGGTATCCAACCTGAGTGAACTGAAGCAGGGAGACTAACAGGAGCATGGTGTCAGAGAGAAGACCGACAGGACATCATCTGGGGCCATCTCCATTGCCAAGTGCAGCTCCTGTTCCTCTGCCGTAGACATCTCTCTGCAGGACTGCTCCTGGGTTCATAGTAAAGCTACTCTGCATTTTCTCCCCTCCAAGCAACAAACCGTGGCCTTCAGCTTCTAAGTCTTACAGTACCCAACCCACCTTATACTCCATCTTTACAAGAGGAAAAGACACCCTAAAGCCCTTATTTCATGCCAGCGGAGGCTGGCGTTGTGTCCTGGGGCCAGGGCTATCACTTCCTTACACCTTTGTCGTCTTTTTATTCATCAGCCCTAATTCAAAGAGAAGTTACTCCCTGGCTGCTGGTGTTAGGATGCTGAAAGACTAGTTTCGCAGTGCCATCTCCTGGGGAGGGATATCACATTTAGGCTGCATTTTGCAGATAACTTTTTTTCGTCTGATTTACCGTTGAGTGCTGGGCGCTTTGAAGGCAGGTGTTTAAGGCATGATCTAAAGAAGCGATTAGCGTAAGTGAAGTTAATCCAAAATTTAAACTCCCTCGTTACGCTTCACAGTAAAAGTCCTGCTTCTTAAGTGCTGTGAACAGCAATGAGATTATTGGCTTGGAATTCATAAAACACTCGCCGGGTTATAGTCTCGTACTGCTTTGCAGCTCTTCGTTGAGAGCACCAACCCTGTGTGCAGGGATGAAAAAAACAGTTCCTTGCCGTACCCCTTCTCCTGCCCCAACTCAAGGGATACCGTGCAAAGGGAACATCACCTCCCAAATGGGAGGTCTCAGGGCCAGGCATCCCCGCAGCCTTCAGCATCAGCTGCCCTGTAGACCCCTGCCCAGGACGCACACAGCACGTGGAAACCCACACATCAAGTCCACAGCCCAAAGTCATCTTCATTGCGGCTTACTTACCAACTTCTATTTAGTTTTATTGCCTGTTGATTAGAAATCGCTGTATCACCATTCAGCAGAGGGGCAATGACTGGCTTTAACATTAACTGGAAAATCTGAGCCAGTGCATCATGTCTGCAGCTCAAGAATGCCTAGGAAAGAGTAGTCTCAGTGCTAAACAATAGCTCTTCCACCTTAGCAGTAAATGAAAAGGAAGCGCACGTTATATCCAATAAATCACAGCACTGAGGTTCAATACTGAGGCTCATAGCTATGAGTCTTATTGATCATGCCTGCACTACGGAAGAGATCCACTCCCACACCAAGAACTTGCTCATTTCTACCATTTATTAACAGTTCCCTTATTTATTTTGAACATTTACAGGCTTTTTTTTGCAGGAAAACACCTCCTGGTCTGTTTAGCTTCTACGAGCTGGTGTTGGGAAGGGAGGCTGGGGAAACTGAGGCAGGAGGAGCTGAGCTCTCATACACAGATGTGCAGTCCCAGGGCAAGGTTGTAGTAATGGAAACGGACGTAGACCTCCGATGCAGGGCAGCACAGCACAGTGGTTATAACTTCCACTTAAGAGGGGTGTTTCTGCCCAGTTCTGTGATGCTGAACAAGTAATTTCTCCTTGTTCCTGCCCTTTAACACAGGAGTCTCTGTAATGGCAGAACGAGACCAAAACCTCTGACCGACAAGGATGACCAGGAGCTCACATCTTACTAAAAAATTTAAATTGAGCCTCACATCTGCACTTCTCGTCATTGCTGCAGCACCCCGAGGGGGGATCAGAGCAGTTGCTGCAAGTTAAGTGAATTCTACATCATAGTATGCAAAATACTGAGTCGTTCTGGCTTTCCATGTGCCCTGCTTGCACAGTGGACTCGAAAGCCAGCCCAGGCACTTCCATGGTTTTGGTACTGAATCAGATTTATGAGTTGGTCAGTTGTGGGCAGAAATGCCCTGGCACTTTCCCACCACAGCCAAAAAGCCCATTCACGACATGCTTTGGGCTCAAGTTTCTCTGGCAAACATCTCCCCCTGCAACAAAAATTAGTCTTGCAATTATACACTCGACCTTCTCCTCCCTCCTTCTAGCCCCTGTTCACCACCATCCCCAAAATAACAGTGAAGAATTAAAGGGGCATATAAGTAAATTTTTTTAATGTACAAAACCAAAAATGAAAATGATGTATTTGGAAGCATCTTTCTGAAGCTGACTGTGAAACAGGCTTGTGGATGGCTTTTACTCTTTTAACGGCTCCTTCTGTATTAGAGGAGGAAGATTAAGAATGAAATGCCACTAATTGCACATAAAGGCCCTGGCTTCCACAACAGTGTAAATGTACATTGTATTCAGCTTAATCTCCATCTGCCCCTAACAGCATAATTGATTTTTTATTTTAATTTGAAGAAGCCAACAGTTCTATTTCTTCACTGCCAGGTTGCTAAGCACATTTAATAAGAATACATAGGAGTGGAGGAGTCTACAATATGCCATTAAAGGTAATAGGTCACATATTTAAGGTCATAATGAGCTTGGGACTAAGTATCTCAGTCCAGGGATCAGGAAGGAAGGTGTATAAATATTTCCCTTACTAGGACTCTGTTGAGCAAGACATGGATTTGGATTAATAAATAAAGAAGGAAACAGAGCTTTTTTTCATGAAGTGGGTTTTCTGATCTCATTTCGGACCATACCCCTTTGGTAGTTCATGTCCTGCCTACAGATGACCTTGGTTTTACTCTAGACTGGCTGACCTCTGAGAAATGGCAGCCTCGGTGTCCCAGTTTCCCCACCTCTAAAACGGAGAGAGGAATACTACCCCAGCTTTATAAACTGCTTGAAGAATTCATTGCTGAAAAATGCCAGTATCCTGTACCTTATAATTGAGTCTTGCCTGTCCAGTGAGCCTTTTACTCCAAAGCAAATCCTGTGGCCCCTCTCCTGCTACGTCACTCTCTTCTACTCTGCAGAGATGCAACTATGCAGGATCTACTTCTTCCTGAGATAATGCAAAATCTCTGAAATATTCCTAAAGCCACATCTTTTTTAAAAAATCACTTGCTTATAGGTCTTACCTGTATCTCTGATATAACCCATACCCTTAAAAATACAGTTTCTTGAAAAGAAAGATTTAAAAAACTAATATTCCTGGACAACTTGCATGCACAGATAATCCTCTGCTCTCCTGGTTCTCCTCTTCGTCAGTCTTGGTGAAGGCTTGCTGCTGAGCAGCATACTGAGGTGTGCAGGGTGTGGAGGTCAGTGAGGATGAGGAAGGTAGCAGTTATGATGACCCCATATCAGCTTTCAGACCCTAGAGATGGATTTTTTTTTTTTAAAACAGAAAACAAGGTACGTCCTTGTTAAATGAGATGTTTTCTCACTCTCGTTTGAAGCTAGATGATACACAGCAGAATGGGTGGCATCCATTGCGGGTCTCTACACACAGTTAGCAGTTTGGGATCTCCCTTTCATCGTGCCCAGGAGCTCTCTATGGACTGTTGGGGAATCAAACCACATGGATTTAATTACGATGACAAATACAGTAAGAGATACTTGCAGCAAGAGCCTGATTCTGCTCCGGTGCTGTTTGGATTCAGAGGACCCAAAGGAAGGAATAATCCCTGCTTCCCTCAAAATCTTGCCTTTAGAAAAGAAGCATTGTACAGGTTGGAGACTGAAATCTAGGTGAATTAAAAGCCAGGTATATATAGGTATTTAATAATTTAAATCCTTCTTTGATTTTCTTTAGTAAACAATAGGTTTTAGGAATGTAGGAACATTTTCAAGAAACCCAAAAGGCTGTAACCAGCTGCGGACATGACCCCATGATCTCACCTTCTAGGCAAGCAACTTTGCCCAAGGCAGTTCCTCAAAGTCTTTACTTTTATTATGACATTGATACCTTTTTCTCCACTTTTGGACTCAGTAAGCCTGCTCAGAACATGCCTGGTTACATTCAAGCACCCCCAGGCTTGTACAGAGCCTTACCAAGATTTGGTTCGATAGCAGCATCTGCTCTATTTGAAATTTGTACTCGCTCTGAAATCATGCAGAGAGACTCAGCTCCTACGTCTGTCACAAAGTTGCAGCCAAACCCAAAAAATTCCAGCTTGAAAAAAAATTGTAGTTGCTGTCATGTGTAGAGTATGCACAACATCCATCCCGGCTGCCCAGAAATACCTGTAAAGGGGATGAGATACAATCCAGTCCCAAAACACAGGACTCCTTCCTGTTTACCCCCCCAGATAAAAGTGATTTGGGTTTTGCTGGACCTCAGTGGGCACAACAAAGGCCTCTTCCATAACCCACACATAGACTCTGGAAGGAACGTGGAAAAAAAGCTGGATTTTGGCTGCGTGCAGACATCCTCACCCGCAGCCCGCAGTGCCAGCAGAAGAAGATGCCCTCAGTCACCCAGCTGTGCTGTCTGAATCAACCGCTCTGATTTATACGGCAGCACTGATCTGATACCCTAAAACACGGCATAGGACGTGGTCAGCGAGAGTTGATGACATTTAACACGACAGATTTTGTGCAGTTCAACGCTATTGCTACTTCCCTTTTGACTTTGTAAACTGGCACCGCTGGAGGCCAGGAACAACGGTGGGATCTCTGGGCAGTGTTGTTTGACCAAGTGTTTTCCAGCTGGCCAGTGTGCACATCTGGCCATCTTCTAAATCCTGCCTCAAAGACAGGGAGCAGGGCAGGGGGAGTTTCTGACATTCATGCTAGCCCTACTTTTCTGTGGGTTCAGCCGTACTGTGAAAAAAACTACTTTCCCAGTTTCTTCCTACCACACTAACACCATAAATATTGACCAGCTACACACCATAAATATTAATTGTCTCCCAGGTTTTCTTTTGGGTTGAACCAACCAGCTCCCTGTGAGATGAAACCTGGGTGCATTCAGGGGTGACTTGAAGGATTTCCCTTTGTAGGCAGTATGACTCATGATAAATTTACCTCCCGCTGTCCTACATGGTTCTCCAACGCTATCCCAGCAAGCCTCAACATCAAGTACCCTTAGGAGATTCTGCCAGGATCCCATGGGAGGGATGTGCCACATAAGTACCACTCCGGTAGGCTGCATTTTCAGGCATTTTGCACTGAAAATTAACTCTTTTCTTAGGGCCAGAATGATGCCACATTAATCCCAGAAGAGCCCATGGCCAAATACCAATGTAAGGTGAACAAGGCCAGTGGCCTTGGGAAGAGGCCAGCCATGAACTGGATGGACATGACTTGACCTGGAAGCCTGAGATCTACCCTTACAGCAAAGGACACCAGCAGGGTGGATGCAGTTAATATTTCATTGGCACTGAACAGGTTTTTTCGAGTCTTCACTGTGAAAGCTGTGCTACTAACAGCTATGATGTTTTAACATGAAAAATTTTTCCTCCCTCCCCACTTTTTGACCATCTCACATTATAAATGTGAGGTATAAATGTAAAACCTTCTTGGCATGGTGTTTGGAGAAAATAATAGGTTTTAGTACTCTGAAAAAAAGTTCTCGTCTAAAGAAATATGTCTCTTTACACAGGATGAATCACATTTTTCTCTGCTCAGTACAAACAGCTTCTGTTTTCTTGTTCACATCTACAATTTCATATTGTAAGATGAGAGAAGGTTTTACCCTGACAAATCTTCTTAGTCCTCGCCTCAATATCCTCTAATGTGCCTCCTTACAAAGAGGAGGATGTTGCCCAGTCCTGTCAAGAGGAACTGCTTGCTGAAAAGCATTGGATTTAAAGCAGTGTTTAAGTAAACAAATTATGCTTAAAGTCTAGTATTAATTGATTATGTTACTGTCTATGAAATATCCTATTTATTCAGGATCCACAAAAGGCAGCTCATTACATTAGCATAAACAAAGAGTGCAAAGTAGGAGACATGGCAAAGGGGGACTTTGGAAGAGATGCCAATGAGACAGGGCCAGGGCAAATATTTTCTGTTTGAAATGTAAGAAGTTAGAAATATCAGGGATGAAAGCTCACGTGACAATGTCTTCTTAAACTGGCAAGTGTAATGTCACTCGCATAATTGGGATGTGTCAATGGATGTGCTGGAGAGGTTTATTTGGGTGGGTTGCACTTCCCTCCATCAGCACAATGCAGGCTTCACAGTCAGTGCTCTTGACTCCTATTTGGCTTTACAAGAAGCATATCTACAAATCCTGTCAGTGTTTGTAACGATGCCCTTTAACAAGGTTTCTCCAGGCATAATTCTGTCATAAGCAGCAAACAAGCTTCACGTATTTATAACCAAGGGAGAAGGTTTTTTCTCTTAGCATGGCCAGCCCCAATTGGCCTAGGAAAACCTTCTGGAGGGCAAGGCAGAGCAGGCGGTGAGGGAGAGGGGGAGATGTTGGCTGTGGGCAGGTTGTTCTGCAGTGCCTGTCTACCTCCATTGACTGGCTACACATAATGGAAAATTAACCTGACAAGATGCCTGGGATGCAACTTCAGATTAGCATGCATAAATCTAGGTTTCACCAACATAGGCATCTCCATGTGGGTCAGGAGATGGATTCAGATGCCTAAGTGGTGATGTCCAGTGCCATTTGAGTTGTCTTATGGTGTCCTACCTGGTCTCCAACTACTGCTCTGAAAGGGCTGGATCTCTGACATGTCTTCTGCCACATCTGCTAGAAAGTCTTCTAGTTCAGGGCACTGAAACCTACCCAAAACGTGTCCAAGCTCAAAGTCAATGGAGACCCAGTAGCAAGTTGGTCAGTGGGATCTGGAGAACAACAGAGCTGAGCAAATGCAGATACCAAACTTAGGGGTGAGCTGAACTGCTCTCTAGGCTTGACTGGCTGCATTGACCAGGTATGTACCAAGTATAATGGGATCTCTGGCATCCAGGTCATATGAAGGCAACTCAAGTTGATTCTTCAGATTAATCTTGCTCCTTACGTACTTCAATAACACCTTTGAGAGCTTCTGGGGTACCCAAGACTGCATCCCAGAAGCACAAATTGGGATTCTGTTCTGGGGAAATGTCAGTAATTTGGGGAAATTGTCATAATTTATTACGAGCACTGTGGAAAATCAGGAAGCTGAAGTACCTGGGGCCTTTGGTCTGACAACTCTTATGTTCTTCTACTCATATAAAAGGACTTGTGCCCAGCCCAGCAGTAGGATGGGAGTAGTGAGCTATATCCAGGGACACAGATCCTGATCTGATCAACGTGACAGCATGGGGCAGAGAATTCATGTTCCTCCTCTGCTGAGTGACAACAGGAGCCAAGGTAGGGAAGGGATTTTATTTTCCTCATGACAAGCTTTAAAATGGACTTGATTTTCAGCTCAAATTTTCAAAAAATCGAGCCACTAGAAGTAGCTTTCCAGGCATGGATGGGTCCGCACCTCCTGGCAGCACAGGCTCCAAAGGCATTTCTCCAACTGTTTCAGAGCACTCTGCTACAGCAAAAAGGCAGAAAAAACAGCATGCAAAGTCATTCAAAGGCATTTGCACAGTAAAAGCAGAATTTTCAAAGGAGCCAGAGCAAATTCAGACCCAGTAGGAGAGGGGCAACATTTCCTTTGGACTGCTTGGAAAATCACACGCTCACAAAGGTGGCCCTTGTGAGGGCAAACCATGCACCTGCAGAACAATTTCCAAAAAAGATTAGCGCCAGCGCTTGCACGTTGGAGGCACGGAAAGGTGACATTCCCACGTGACTGGTCACAGCCCAATGGTCCATCATTAGGCCATTCTGCCTCCTCATTTTTCATCTCACCAGGTAGTTTTAATGCTAATCTGCTTAAATGCCTTTTTATTGCTGGTAGCTGGAGGCTAGTTGAGTTAAGAAACCTTTACAGTTGTACAGTCGTTTACAGGGCTGCTTAAAGGCATGGCATATATTATGTATGAAGCTTTACAACAACCATCCATATCAGAGTTGATGGAGAACATGAAAGCAATACAGCAGCACTCCTTCCTACAGCGCTTTGTTACAGATGACAAGAGATAGGAGATCCAAAGACTGAGTAAAAACGGTAGCGGGAAATTATTTTCCTAAGAGACTCCTAAAGAATGTAATGATAAATAAGACTTTTCAAGTTACTGTGAAACAAAGAGCTCCTTTAATTAGAAAGAAATCTGATCCCATAAAATGTTTACGGTTGTATTCATCTGTCTGAACTAGGATATATTACGATAACTGCATCTGAAGTAGTAATCCCCTTTGTGATTGGTGGAGAAAATCACTGTATGGACCTGGCTAGGAAACTCATATCACTCTAGGGTAATTAGCAAATGTTGTACCTATGCTTGAGACTTCCCAGCTCCCATGTTTGAGTATTTACTCCGGTCGTGCCCTGTCTCAGTGCAAGGAAAACTGGCTCCCAGGACCAAAGCAGTCTGTAAGGCCCCTTGGTCTGGACCTTCAGGTGAAAAGACTCCCAAATCCGACCCAAAGCCAAGAAGAAATCCTGGTCCCACAGATTCCAGTAGGGAGCAGAGATTCCCCATAGGGTCACTACTCATATGACAAAATTATGCATGTACTTATGAGTTTTGCTGCACTGGATCTACACTGCTTTGAACCTCTTTGAATTAAACCCTAAATGAGTGCCATAACTGGGAGGAGTTTTTCTCCCAGAAGGCAAACTACAGTCTGCAAAATTACCATAAATTCACTGTCGCTGTAATCCTTCCCAATGCATACAGATGTTCAAATCATCCTCCCTCCTGTCCCAAAGCAAATCTGTCGACTCCCATCTCCATTTTTCAAGGCTGATTATAAACAGAAAGTCTTGCTTCTCCTGAAGTTTAAACTGTTTTTCTTTCATGCCAAAGAGGTGCACAAAAGTTGAGTTTTACTCTTAGTGGTTTCAGCCTTTTCCTTTCTGGAGAGCTCAAGAGCCAGCTTCTGTGAATAAAACCACTTCCCAGCACTAAATGCTTCTCATTTACACCCATAGAGCACCTGGGTCAGCTTTTCCAAGAAATGCATTTATGTTCTCACTCCTTAGCGTGGTGGTCTACCTCCAGGTAAAGCAAACATGGATAAAGGCATTATAAGAAGTTCATGAGAAAGACACATGGTGTAATGAGACTGAATGAAAATATATGTGATGAAATCTTGGAGGAAAAGCATTCTCTCCTAGGAGTGTTATCGCATTAGTGGCACACACTGGTTACAAAGAGCTAATGTCCAGTTTAAGTGGTATCAAGAGCTGGGGCAATTGAAAGATAATAAGAAGAAAATGAGTAATGAATCAATTTTATTGTGTGCCATTGAGCAGTCCTCTCTGGAAGAGCCTGCATTGATACTGCTCAATAAAAGGGATGGATGGGAACTGACAGCAGCAGGGACAACCGCTCCCTCGTTTTCTGAAGAAATAAATGATTTTTGGAATTATTTTTGCCTTAGCCAATAGGATACTGCTGAAAAAATGTGTTGTTTTCTTGTGGAGTTCAGTACAGACACAGCAAGTGAACAGCATGCTCTTTACTTATGGAGAGAGAAAATACCAGCTTTATTGGAAAGACAAACTCTCTTTGCACCTTTCTTGAAGGTGGATGTGCTGGCTTCCCCAGGAAAGGTGACACTTGTGTCACACAGATCTCCCTGTGGGACTCGTCTCTTCTGTCACATCTCTCTTTTTCATGCAGTACGTCCCTAAGCCACCACGCTCCACTTCACCTCTTAGGTTTGGTACAGGTTCCCGATTCACGCTTGCATCCATGCTGCTCCCTGATGCAGACACACCTATCCAGAAACCATAAAGCTGCCGTAACACATTCCCTGTTGAAAACAGAGTAAAATTGGCCCACACGGGCATTTCTTCCTACTACAGCAAGACTGATTCCTGTAACCAAGCTAGCTTGGGTGTCTTCTCTCTAGGCTGGATGGTGGCGGTATGTTTGGCAACTGTTGTCTTCTGAAATGGCACTCCATGATGCAAAGACTCCCTGAGTAGTTTGGACCATTTCACACACAGGCTTGCATCCCCAATTCACTGCTGCAGCCTTACACTAGTATACAATTGCCTGAGCTAGGCCACCCAGATGGCCATTATCGTTAAACAGGCACCTCCAGACAATGATCCCAAGCACTTCTGGATATTTGTCCCACACAGGAGGAGTTACGTGATGGAGGTATGTATGTCTTTGCCTGGAAGAGCAGTCTGGACAGCAAGCTTAAGTTAGATGCCCAACTTCTCTTGGCTAACTCTCGGTAAGAGTCCCTCAATGTCCTTGCAGTGCCTGTATGGTGAGGTTTTGTTGTGGGGTGGACTCAAGCCCACCATCCCCATGCTGTAATCCTTCATGGTGTATCTGTGAGTCCAAGATTGCCAAAAAGGGTGGGTCAGGAGAAGAAAAGCCAATGCTATTCCGGTTCCATCATGATGAACAAGTTCCTCTTCTTACTGCTTCCTATGTTTCATCCCTGTTTAATTCTTCATCAAAGCACAATTTATGTCTAATTTCAGAAATGTGACTCAGTTCTGAATCTCACTGACCAATATTATTTCTCCCCTATGTTAACTTGCAAACATCTATGATGGCAAGCAGATGTCTTCTGGCCTTTGGAAATCCCTGGGCATTTAGGGGTTTGTGTTTCAGCTGTAACATCCAGAAGTGAAGAGGTAAGAGGACAAGAACATATGCCCTACAACAGCATTAAGTTAACAGGTCACTTGCTACAACAGCAGCCTTTTGTTAGAGCAAGGTGGAAAGCAGAAGAAACATTAGAAGCAGAAGAAAGACTATTTAGGGTAAGTCGGAAATAAGCATTGAATTCAAGAATAAATCCTTATTGAATAGTATATAATAACAGACCTACGCCTCCCAGGCAAAGAGGAAAAATCTCAGTTTTGAGACCTCCACCTTGAGCTCTGCCAAAACCTAAGATCTCAGCAGAGGTCATGTGGGAACAGATGGCAAAAGTCACTAGGCACAGATCTCCTTGCAAAAAATTAGGTTTCCAGTCTGTAGAGTTACTATTCTGGTGCAATGAGTAAAATTTAGGTCAGTTAAAGCCTCTTTTTCAACTGTATGTACCACAGGAAGACAGTTGTAAAACTTCACCCATTCACTGATGCAACACCATCAGAAAAACTTTTTAAGAGTAGACCTGGTCTCAGACAGTTACAGTGACTGGGCATTTGTAAATCACTCTGATCAATATCAATTTTCTATCACTTTTTGTTACAAAAAGAACTTTTTGCTGTGTTATGTTATGAAAAGCATATTCAGCATTTTTTCTTCTGAACCAACTGTGGGAAAAACCACCTCATGAATGCTATTTGCATACTTTACGAAAAGCCTACAGGCATCTTTCTACGGGTATGCACGTGCATGCTCCCCTAATTATGTTCCTGAATGAACCACTCCGGCAATAAACCCTGATTTACCTACAGACACTTTTCAGCTTCCAAGAGCCATACGTCAAATCAGTCCCTAAACAGAATAACCTTTGCTCAGCTTCTCCAGGGAGCAAACACTGGATCAGAAAAATCGATGTCTATTTGTCACCAGTTGGCAGAGCCCAGAAGTATTTGCTGGGGAGCTGTGAGTGTGGGTACAGAACCGCTTACCTACTGCATGGTTGTCTTCAAGCAAAGGTCCCTGTTGACTTAGAGAGGACATTAAGAAGACAATACTACATCTTCCTTGTCCAAAGAGCAAGAAAATAAATAAATAAAAGAAATTACTATTAGAAACACCTTGGCACATTGTAAAATAAGCGTGCCAGTTCCGTTACAGGGAGGCTTGGTTTTGCCCATCTTTCACAATTAAGGGAAAGACATCCTGTGCCTCAAGGTTTTACCCATCCCTTCTAGCCTTGGACAATCCAGCTATTCCTGGAAGTTGTGTACAGTTCCAGGAGCTGTATGACCAAGGCTCCCTCCAAAACATTCAAGAGGCCACCACCCTGACTCTGAAAGCATTGCTGTTTCCAACACTGTGAAAGATCATGGCCATCTAATATTAGGCACCTCATTGTAGCAGAGAATGAAAAGCTACTGAAGGAAGAGGAAGCAGATGAGATGCACAGATAGATCAGCTGGAGCAGCAATACATGCTGAAGTTGCAAAGCAGTTTAAGTCCTGTTTTTCAGAGGGTCAAATGGGGCAAAATACATTCAGGGCGGAGTCTGCAATGCAATCAGAGTGGCAGCTGCTGGAAGGGGACAGATTGGGATTTCCAGCTAAAGAAAAAGCAGGGCACAGGCTGTGGTTCTTCTCAACTAAATGCAGCTGTTTAGGAGTAAGACGTCTAGGTCCAGTGAAGGGAGATCACACTGTTGGAGAGCAATTCATCTCACTATTTGAGACAGCAGTATTAAGAGGAGATGAATCTTCTTTAGAGAACTCTGTTTCCCTCCGTGGGCTCTGGAGGGAGCTCAGACAGCTAATTTAGACTAACGGTCTAACTTTGGACAGCTAAAATTGACTGAGACGAATCCCATCCCACTCATACTGGGGTCTGAGTGAGACAAGAGTATTTAATAGTCTTAGATTTCAAAAAAAAAACCGACCAAAGGTGTTGCAGCCTCCTTAGGGGCAACAAGTGAATGTGCTGAGCTTATAACCGTCATCCTTCTTTGTTATAACTGCTACCACCTTAGCGCTCTCTCTTTTCTTAATTGCATTTTTTACAGCTTTCCTTTGTCATCAAATTTTTCAGTAGAATCAATATTCTTTGATCCTGATATGTTCTTGGTGATAATACTCTTTTGGTCTTTCTTTAGTTATTTCTATACTTCGGGTGTAAGTTTCTCTATGTAGATGTTATCTACATCCCTCCAGGGACGCCCTTATCTTGTTTCAACTCCCTCAATGAGAATTAGGGTAGAATTCAATCAGTCAAAGGCAGCTACCCAAGGATTATGTCCCTAATTTAAGGCTGGGGTCCAGGCTCCCTCAGTGGTCTGTGGAGAGAGATGGACATTTACAGAGGGCAGATCAGATCACGTCTGTCCCAGGGTAAGTGGGCTGCATGGTGAGAGTGCTCCTTTCTCCCCTTGCATGTCTAAGCTGGTTGTCCACAGGTAAGGTTAGGTGAGATGGATCCTACCTTTAATATTTGTGCATTGTTAATCCAAATACGAGTATCCTATTACTTGCAGGACTTCTACTTCCCATGCTTCCTCTTCTCCTCAGTGGTGGTAGTTTTTGGTCTTAAGCTACTGTTATGTTGCTCTCCATCCAAAACTCATGGTCTTCCCTGGCTATGTTCTGCAGCTCGCAAATTCTGATCATTTTTTCTCAGTTTAAATCAGGGTTTTTCATAAGCTTCTTCTGAGACTGCCTGTTTTTTTGGAGTGCCTATTCTCCTTCATGGCTAGTATCAAGTGAGGGATTCCACAAGTCCTCTGAAAAGGCGTCTTTTACTCAGAAAACACAGTTTCTTCACACGTTTCTCAAACCTTCTCCCTGGTTCATCATTCACTGAGGCATGTGATATCTTTCCTAAACTTCATTCTTTGTAGTGCTAAACCCTGCAGCACAGTTTGAAATTCAGCCCCTGAAAGAGCCACTTCTATTTAAAATCTTGGGCAGAAACATCAAATGCAAAAGGCTGGCATGAGCATTACCGTGCTCGCAACAGAGCTGCAGATCTGGAGTAGGTGCTGCACTCACGAGCAACCACCCCAAAAAACGTTTGGGGAAATATAGGCATTTGTGCAGCTCCATCACAAAGATGCTTTCCCTGGGGTAAAGAACAATCTTTGGTTTTATTTCTGCTCTCCATGTTCTATTTTTTCACCACGATCTTAGTTTGGGTCCCAAATTTGGGTATGCTGAATAAAAAGCAGGCAGTGCTGTGACCCAGCTGTGCTCCCTAGAGAAAATTCTTAGATTTTCTGAGTGATCATCCTGATCACAATCACCAAGGTTTTGCAAGCCCAGTCCTCTCACACCACCATTTCTTGTCAGTCTCACGGCCTGGCGGTGATGGCTCTGGGACCTACCTCACCTCCAGCAGCAATGTAGTGATACAGACTGCAGGTGAGGAAACTTGTCTAACCATTCGTCCAGGCTCTTCCTAACGTCAGGAGGGTGGTGAATCGCTACCCAAAGAGGCCTCCCACTGACTGGAGGAAGCCCAAGCGAGTAGCTTACCTTAGACAGGGGCTAGTTTGGATTAGACTCAACTTTTAGATGACCAAAGATAGGTCACCATGAGTGTCTTGTCCACTGCCAATGGGCCAGTGCTCAGAATTAAACTCAGCCCTAGCTTTCATCAAGACACTGGGGTTTTTTTTCAACTTACACAGCCTGAACCATGACGAAGGTTTAAGATAGTTGCAGATGTACCTTCTGCCCCTGCCTTGCCAATGAGGACACAAGCTTGGTCCTGTTTGTTCTGGGAAATCTTTGCAGGAAAGCTCCTCACAGAGGCTGTTAAAAAAAAAGATTGTACATACTAAAAGAAATCAGAGACTTAAAACATAATGAAATCTGCAACCAACTCTGGAAAGGATTTGATGCAGTTATGGAAAGCAAGAGCAGGGCTATAGGGTGGGATGGATTTGTATGACCATCTATAGCAGCTGCTGTACTGCCCCTTCAAATATTTTTCTCTTCTTCTGCTATAGATGGAAATGCAGTAAAAAACCCTGACTCCTCTGGGGTACAGCTTCTTTGGACAGTTGCGAGGTGTTTGCATCCACACAGTGCAGGGCTTCAGAATCAGAGAAAGAAATACAGCCTGGTCTGCAAGCCGTGCTCATCTGGCTGAGCACTGGGGCTCCTCTGTAAACAGCTTGAAGGATCCTTCCGTCCATTCCAGACGCTAAATTCAGACACGGGCTGCAGAGACACAATTTGAGAAAGCCTAGAAAGCCAGTTTTGACAGCATGTCTACATGTCAGAGACCTTAAAGTGTTCAAAAGCAACATACTCAGTGCCCCGCAGTTACAGTCTCCCCTCCAGAACTGAAGGCGATGGTGACCTCGGTATGTGTTCATGTTTATGCTGTAATATTTCTGCACTAAGAGAAGTCGTATGTTGACTATTTGTGGCATGAGTCCAGTGTTTGGGAACTAAAATGTGAAAACACATCTCCTGTAAATGGACTCATTCACTGAGATTGTTTTGTATCAGATCTCATCTAAGCGTGTGATTTACAGAGCTGATCTAATGCCAGCTGGAGCCAGGAAAAAGATTCCCCTTGAATTCAAAAAACATGGGACTAACCTAAGTAACCTCGTCACTGTGTTCATTGCTTTGGAAAACTGCTGGATATCAAAAAGAATGAAAAAATAATAACAGTTAAGTTATCATTTTAAATAAAATGCATATTTTAGAGTAACTTGTTTTACTAACCACCACCAGATTTCAATCACAGGAGAAATGAGCAATTCCACCCTTGATATTTTCTTTGTGACTTTTGTTTCTTGCTTAAACAGAGGAAGTCACTAAGCAGGAATTGAACCCAAACTCAAGATCTCAGCACTCCATCCTCCAGGAAGAACTAACTTGAGCTAATCAGTTCTTCTGCCTTTTGCAACATTTGCGTTCTACAGCACAAAGCCAATGTTCGCATTGTGTGAGGGAAACCTCACACTGTCAGGTTTCCCAAGTAGGATCCTAAGGATCCTAAGAAAAGCAGCACAAGTCTCGTTGTTTTTATTCCTCCCTCCCATTTAATTTCCAGTATGATCGTTACAGACTCTCTTATGCTTCTCATACAGCTACCAAAAACTTGGCGGTCTCCATACTTGACTTTTATCCTGAAGAAAGAATGTGCATGTTTCTCATCAGAGACCAGTTAGGAGAGTAATAAGCAACAGTTTTAAGACAGTTAATGCTTTTTTAGCAACCTCTGGGAAGAAACACTGTAGGTTAGCCCAGGGGCAGGTTTTACTGAGGTTTCTAGGCTGAAGTCAGGCTTCTTCCTGAATCTTAAGAACGCTTATTTGCTGCAATATTCATTGCATCGATTCCAATCCCAACACCATTAACATCCCTTTTCCTGCACACCCAGATGTTTTTCTGGAAGGAAACACCTCCATTAATCCGAAGAGTGAAACTTAGCCAGAAGGTCAAGTCTCTTCTGAAAGCTTTTTTTTTGTACCTGTAAGGTTACATCATGTTCCTAACCTGTAGTTCTGCAGCTGAGATTGCATGTTAAATGTGAAACAGAGTCCTTGAGCAGGTTATCAGCTTAAAGTCAGGTAGCATTTGCTGCTTTGGAAACATCCCAGGAGAGGTAACTGAGGTCTTTTTCAGGATGACTGTCTGCAGCCTAAGTTGAAATAATATCTCTACTGCAGCTGTAAAAAATGCATTAAAGGAAGTAGAAATGATGTCTTAGCTATAACATTTATAAAACATCAAGGATGGCTTATGAAGGAACCTATGGTTTTCAAGTGCTAATGGAAGAAAGGCTTGGGAGCAGTGAATATTCACCAGGTCTCAGCAAATTAGCATTTTATTTCAAGCCTCTCGATGAGTGACAGAACTCGGGGGAAAATAATCAAGATCCTCTCTTGTTCATGCTACGTGAATTTTGTGAATATTTAACATTTCACCAATTGGGTAGGTCTCCATTTCCTAACTGATCTTTTCACATAAATAGTTACCCAGGCAGTCAGATTCTGACATCCAGCAAAAGATCTGAAAGGACTCATCCAAATCCATGATTGTGCAGAGAAAAAGGCTTCCTTTTCCCTGGGGAAATCTCAGGTCTGCCAGAGAGATAGAAGAGCTATAAAGAACAAAACCATATTTGATTTGATTTTTTTCTTATTTCCTTTTTTTTTTTTTTTTGCCTGAGGAGGAGTCTGATCCCCCTGAAATCGTAGGGTGTAAGACAGGCAGACAGGCAAGTGCTGCCTCCTCAATGCGATCCCTGCCTGAAATAAGTCCAGGTTGGTTCCGCCCTCAGAGGGGGATGACAGGACAGTGGTGTAACCACACATCTCAGTGACCACCAGAGATTGATTGACAAGCTGAAATATTGTCCGTAATGCCTCCAAGCAGGATCAGGAGTCAGATCTCCAAAAGCATAGGATTAGGACACTACCTGTCTGTCCAATAAATAACGATGCATCACAGGGAGAGGCTGGAGATACAGGCTGGCTAAAAAAAGCATGGCAGCCCAGAAAATGCAGTTCATGGAGAGCTTAGGAGATCAACTCATCCATCTTCCCACCCCAAGCAGAAATTACCTAGCTGTCCCAGAGAGAAAATTATGTAAAAAGACAGATGTTCTTAAAACCCTCCAGTGGCAGAATTTCTCCTTCTGTCCCCAACAACTTACTGCATCCCTTGACTACCCTTATCCCTGAAAAATGTGTCCTGATGCCAACCTAAACCCACTCTGTTGCAGTCCAGATCTAAGGTGTTCTGCCCAGGCTACAATGGCCATAAATTCAAATATTATCTCAAGCTTGAAGGAACTTGTACCTGGCCATCCCATTCTTACAAAAGATGGGTCCCAGCCATAAACCTGAATGTAGTATGCTCCCAAAGTTCAGCCCCATGCCAGGAGGCACAGAGAGCAAGCTGAAATTGTACTGTCATTTTTGGTTTACAGTTTGAGAAGAAAGTTTAATTTTCAAGAAAGAAATTGATCTGAAAAGCAAAATTTGAGCCTTTCGAGCAGTTCCTTTCTCATCCAAACAGTCACAAACCTAGGGATCATCTTACCACCACAAACACCACATTTCAGGTCTAAAATTCTGGTGTGATGACTGTCCCGCACGCACTTGCACAGCACCCACGAGAGAACTCTGATCTCAGGTGGTGTTTCCAGGCATTGCAGTAGCACAAATAATAATTCAATGTCCTACCAAAATTAACCCTTTCAGGAAATGTAGAGCTGTCTCTGGGTGTGCTTAGGTAGGTGCTTGTACTCCAGTTAGACACCTCATTTGGCTTTCTCCTGTCATCTGTTAGGACACAGGTATATAGAATACTTCCATTTCAGTGGCAAAGTTGATTTAAGAAATCCCTGCCTCTTGCCCCAGCTCTGTGGTTCACTACCCTCATAAGTTGTGCCGGGTTAAACTTTTTAGGAGTTTCCCTATACACAAGATCAGCAAAGTGATCCAAGTTAAAGGTGCACCAATTCACGTTGGTGATTACTTGCAGGGCTGCTGCCCCTTCTGGGCTAGCTCCCAGCTCCTGCATTACAGAATAAAACGCGGCCACGCAAACCATCTGCTCTGATGGTTCAAATAAACTCATCACACTTGCTACTGTGACGGACTAATTGTCACCCACAGGCTACAAGGAGTCCTCAAAACGTGAAGAATGGAAAGAACTGAAGTTGTCCTCCACTTTACTCAGAGGAAGAGAAAAATGCAGAATGATTTATCAACTGGCCCACGATAATGTACAAATACTGTAGCAAGGCCAGCCACTGAAGCTGGAGTTTCAGTCCACTCCCTTAATGATTAAGTCATCCATCCGTTAAGCTGGAGTACACGAACCAGTCAGTCTAAGATGGGGTCTGCACTGCAGGGAACGAATAAGGTAGAAAGGTGATTTGAATCAGGTAGAAACGTGATTGCTCAGCTGTGATGAGCTCCATGCAGGGCTGAGGAGTGGGGTCTGGCCCCCAGTTCCTCACACTGGCAAAGAAGAGCTCCTCCACCATCATTGAAGTCCGTAGCCACCTTGATGGTGTAGGACCATCATCTCTGCAGCGATGTAGGGTGATATATGACCTTGACAGGGTCAACCTTGATGCAGGATCATCATCCCCATAGGGATGGTGGGACCTGTGAGAGGTTTCTCTGTGCTGTTGTAGCATCTTCTACTTTTGCCTCTTACTACAGGTGAAGGGATGGCCATGCAGGGTGAGTGGGATGTGCTCAAAGGGTTGATTTGCACAGCTGAGATGTTCTGAACAAGGGGAGAGAAAAAGAGAGGCTGAGACCTGCCTCTTTCTCCACATCAAGACAGTTTGGCACAGACCTGAAAGCTGCTTTCACCTACTCCTCTGGCTTACACGGCCAGCGGTGAGCAGGGCAAATGGTGTTTGAGAGCCCCAGTTCCAAACCAAACACAGCATGACAACAATGCCACAGGTCCTGTAAAGTGTGAAATTGTTCCCATTCATTCAGAGCAAGACATTGAACATCTCATAGTACCACAGCTAAAGCACTTATTTAAAATACAAAAGAATTATCTTGACAATTATTCCTTGGAGTAGCTTACAACACAAAGTCTTGGCTGATATAAAAATTGGTGTTGGCCTCTTGCTTATGAATATAACCTAGAACTGATAGTTAAACGTGCCAGACGTTGTAAAAACGGGTAATTCAGCAAGAATAAGGTCTATGTGCTATTTAATCAGCAGGGACCATTGCTGCTGGCAGCATTGAATAAAGCCTGTTCCAAGTATCAGTTAAAGGGAGTTTTCTCAAGAGACTTCCTTTTCAGAAGCAATTTCTCTATCAGATGAGAAATAAAATCAGATTAATAATTTACACGAGTGCCATCCTGGAAAGGGGCAGTTTCCTGTGCCACCCTCCAACTTACCACAATAACCATCTGCAGACCTGCCACTATCCCCTCCTCGTCCCTACCATCACCCTGGGGACCTTGGGGGTACAAAACACCTGAGTGCTCATGGGGCAAGTGAGTTGTTGTGTTGTTGTAAAAAATCAGCACTCACGGTGTTGTGACTCTTTTCTGACACACGGGACCGTCGCTGAACTGCCCGCAGATGGAGCAGACTGACCATCTGAGAGCTGCCCAGAATGGGTCAGAGGAAGATGTCCTTCAAGAGGCTACTTCTTTCCACTGGCTATGAAAGGAGACAAGAGACATCTCAACAAGGGACACCTAAAGCCAGATGAGACGGATCCCACCCGAGAGTAGTTTGTACAGAGCAGGGGCTGGCTGCTATGTCCTGTGATTGTACCAGGACTGCTATATGGGCAACCAAGGTCATGGCAGCATTACAAAAAAAGTAATAGACCTAAAAAAAAAAACAGTGAGGCTTTGGACACTATGCCGTCTTCTGCACTCTTATTTCCTTCTCAGCTCGGTGCGAGGAACAGCAAACGCAAATCAGCTGGAGTCCCCGGCCCCGTGTGGAGCATCCTGCCTGATCCCAAGCCAGCAGCTTTTCACAGCTAAGTGCCCTTGAAGTGGGGAAGCCTTGAAAAACGTGTCCTCCCCCCAGGTCTGTTTTGAAATCGGAGCCCAGCCACACCGAGGGCTGCTGCGTGTAAGCCGGTATCTGCGTTGCATGTTAGACACCCCAACCAGCTGTGCACGGGAAGGGATGACGTGCAGACTGTTGTCATTAGCCATTGCAATGGGCTGGACAATTCCCAGTGCCCCAAAACACCCTTTTTGGTAAACAAAAACCTGATTTGCCTTTTCTAACAAGGACAAAAAAAACTCAAAAACATATCGTCCTCAAGGAATATGGGCAGCCCTTTGCAATGGAAAATAAGTACTGAAGGTCAGGAAAAGAATGAACGAGATCTCAACACTCATGGGGTAAAATAGAGCAGGATTATTGGAAAAAAATGCACTCTAATCTAGCTCAGCACCACGCATTTATTTTACATATTTTCTGGCAACTGCCACTGCTGATTTCTCTAATCAGATCTGTCTAGCTCCAAATGCTCACACTGATCTTTGCTGCTATTCTTACTGCTGCTGGTCTTCACTGATGTGCTGAGCCCACATGCCGCACTCACACAACACGGGAATGGCACAGATGATGCCCTGGTATCCCAGCTGTGATGTCCCCAGTTAAGGTTAGGTTTTAATGAGTAATGAGGTGTCCTTTCCTGCCCTGACTCCAGTGGTGATGGGCTCCACCACTGCTACAACGCAAACGAATGAAAAAGCTCTCTTTGAGCCCCAAATTAACATCTGATTTTCTCAGTCACCATCTTCTCAGCCAGAAAAATGCATAAACAGCTTATAATGGTGCTATGAGCCCCAAATTAACATCTGATTTTCTCACTCACCATCTTCTCAGCCAGAAAAATGCATGAACAGCTTATAATGGTGCTGTCCTTTTGAGAAACAAACAGGTAGATGTGAAGAACAATTCTAATAACTTTCTCTAAGAACTTTTTATAGTAACTTTGTACTAGGATAGTTTTGCCACAAACCGTGTTTCTCCAATGACACCTATTATTCCTGTGGGTTTTTCTGGGGGAAAAAATATCTCATATCCTTTCTAATTCCTGTTTTCTCAGATGCTTGTCATTCTTCTAGCCTTTCTACCGACTCCAGCATGTATACATCTTCATGCGATAGCAAAACTGGGATGAACCCAGCAACTACCCCAAATTTTCTATAAAACACTCCAGATAACCTCCCAGAACAGGATGCATTTTCCTCGCAACACCTTTTTTGTTATTGACTTGCATTTTGTCTGCAGGCCATTTACATCTGATGCTCTTTCCAGCCAGGTATGCCACTTTCTGCCTCCTTCCTTCCCTATCACTGATTGCATTTCATTCTGTTGACTTCAGAACCATCCCTCCGGTTTAACGAAATAATTTCTAATTCTCACCCTAACATCACAAATGTTTGCAGACTCTTCTAACTTGATATCCTTGATCATCACCTAAGGGTGCAATTTACCTTACCTAACTTCAGGTTCCTACCTCAGAGCCATTGCACCTCTTCTGATGAAGCAGCAAACAGCTTTTTGAGCAGTTGGTGGGGGTTTTTCTGGAGGTGATGCTCCTGCAGAGCTCATGGGAGCCATATATTCTGAGCTTATTTATGAGAAAGTCACTGGGGCAGCAAGAAAAGCCTTCCCCACATCAAGATGGGGCCAGTCATCCTCTCAGAGTAGAAAAAGAAACTGGCTTGACATGATTTATTCTTGTCAAATCCATGTCGGGTGTTTTTTATTACCTTATTATCCTCTAGGTGCTTATAAATTGATTGTTTGATAATTTGTAATAGCATCTTCCTGGCTACTGGAATAAAGTTGGCTGGTCTCTGATTCCCCAGACTCTCATTGCCCTCCTTCTCACAGACAGGCACAGTGTTTGCCCTTCTCCAGTCCTCCGAATCCTGCCCACCAAGTCCCCTGTGATAACTCCCAAGGAGCCCGGCTTTACCCTGCCCACTTCACAGCTACTTTCGCATAGGTTTCTTCAGGCCCTTGAATACATCAGACTTGCCTCCTCTCATCTTTTAACCTATTCTTGTCCTGTGCTATCTCTGCTCCCATTGTTTTTAATTAATTTTGCTTGCTAATCCTTTTTAGAAGGTTGAAAAAAAAGGAGATATTTTCTGTGGTTTCCATTACTTGGTTTTCTGCTCTCTGAGAATTCATGAATTTACACCATCCTTCATTTTCCTCCTGCTTTGCCTCCTCTCATCTTTTAACCTATTCTTGTCCTGTGCTATCTCTGCTCCCATTGTTTTTAATTAATTTCGCTTGCTAATCCTTTTTTGAAGGTTGAAAAAAAGGAGATATTTTCTGTGGTTTTCATTATTTGGTTTCCCACTCTCTGAGAATTCCTGCTTTCATGCATGCACAGAATTGCCTGGATTGCTTTTTGCATCCCTTATTGCTTGAAACCACTTTGATGTCTTGGCTTTTCTGGTTTTACACTTACACACGTGGCCTAATATTTAAATTCAGTTTTCTTGCGTCTTTTTTTTTTTCTTTAATGACTCCTTTATTAATTTCTATTTCTTAGGAAATTTCTTGCAGAACTGTTTACTTGGTTCGCTTTTTCTTACTTCACTGTTTCGTCAAATGTCATCAATATTTCTCACCGGTATTTCTGTAAGCTCACAAAGATCAATGGATAGATTGAAGTAAATCAGCATAAACTGATTTACATACCATGACCCTCTCCAGATGTTTGTCCAACCAAAGTTAAGGGACAAAAGAAGGATTGTGGCACTTTTCTGTCTTCATGCAACTTCTGCTGCTGAGACTGGCTGGAAAGTCCTGCCATCGCATCGCTTTAGGGGGCCTTATCCTGAAGAGATAAGGGAGAACATTCGCTTTCTGAACTTTCCTGCTTGGAAAGCAGCTTTGCAACAACTCAGGATAAAAATCCACAGCTCCTAAGGAAAATAATCGGTTGAGCTGTGGCACCTGAGGGCACCCACTCACTATTTGGGTTTAGCTGCCCTGATGGTTGCAGGTTGTGCAGGTTGATTCCCAACCAGGCAGACACATACTTTGGGAACGGTGCCGGGTATCGACAGGATCCAGTGCATCCCTGGGCATCAGATGGAAAATCCTGGGGAAAAAAGCAGGGAGACAGCTGGGGGGCATCTTAATTGCTGAAAATAATATAGAAGAATTTAGTAGCCAGAGCTCCCAGGCTGCATCTCGGATACAGGTGAGCCTTAAGAGCTTTTTGCAGGGGTTCAGAAAATCTGAGTATTTTGAAGTGCAAATCATGCTTTTGATAAAGCAAAGCTGTGGTTTCACGGTGAAGTGTCAAGCAGAGCAGCAACAGCCACTAAAGAATATCTGCATCCTCCTGCAACGAGGGACAACATTGAGGGGTTTTCTATTTATTGCCCTCTTATAGCCTAAGTGTTTTCACACATGTGAGGTGCTGTGCTCTCTTGTAAACCTATCAGCACTTAAAAATAAGGCCTCAGACATCTTTGCACTGCTGAATGCAGCAGCAGGGAGAAATCACTGTTAATTGGGCTAGCGAGCAAAGGCAAGAGGCACCACGGCTTCAGAGGGAGCTCTAGGAAAGCTGTCCCCTTACACATACACATGCAATCCACCGATGCATTGCCGATACCATCTCTTACAGATCATTTGCCGGTTATTCATAGAAAATTACATTTTGTTTAAGAAATACCAATCTAGTTTAAATGTCTTTTTTCTTCGGTGGGTTCACCAATTGCTGTGCAGTACCTGGGCAAATAGAGCCCGAGGCAACTGCCAGGTGACAAATTATCATCCAGCAATCAACTCTTGAAAATCGTTCTTTAGCAGCAGGCTAGGAAATTTGAGAAAATGCGAAATGTTAGAGACTGAGTAAATCTGTGTTATGTATTTGCTTAATAGATGCTTCCACATATAGTGTGTCCAATTCGTTTATAAAAGACTATCAACTTTAATATTTGATTTAGCAGTTAATATAAAGGCGACTGATTGCAAAACACAGATTTACCAACTCAGGGGAATGAAACTTTTAATTAGATTAACAATTACACGTATAAAATCAGCTGAAAATGACTTAGCAAGATCAAACTTCCAGCTTGCTGACTGAACTATGATTAAAGTCGGTAAGCTAAATGAACATCTATCAACCTAAAATTCGACTCACCCTTGAAAAAAGGAGGGACTGTTTCTGACGGGGGTTATTTCAGCAAAGTGGAGTCAGCACGTTGGTACCAGGGGATGTACTGGGTCGGTTGAGGAGCTGGGGAAATTCAGTGCAGGCATCAAAAGGCAGCTGGAGGAGGGAGAAGCCTCCAGCCAGGCTGTCTGGCCAGGGCTAACCTCCGCCAAACCGCCTGGCTCTAATGACCTCACCAGGAGAGGGGATTCCCAAGCCCATGTATAACACAATTCCCTACTACGTTGTAAACAGGACCTACTTGGGAAACAGGCCAAATCCCATGATTTTCTTGTCGTATGATATTTACCACCGTTTTTAAGGTCATTGCTCAGTCATATGATATGAGATTTGCAGCCTTTTTGGCTTTGTAACTAAACACAAGCTCCTACCTCTCAAAGTCAGGGAGGGAAACTCCAGCGTGTGACCTCAGTGCTCCCTAAAGACGGCCACAAGTATACTGAAAAGAAAGAGAAAATGAAACCTACCCTCTAGGGAGGAGGCTGTAAAGGAGGATGGGACCAGTATTACACAGAATAGCAAAACCAAGTTTGAGGCTGCAGTTTGAGATCCTGACCCCATCAGCAGACCCTGCAATGTCTCAGATCATCTTGCCACGGACCACAGGAATAGGAGCATAGGATAATTCAGGTTGGAAAAGACCTGGGGAGGTGTCTGGTCCAACATCCTACTTAGGTGTTAATCCTGTCTTGAAAATCTCCAAGGACAGAGGCTGTTCAGCCTCGCTGGGCAGCCTGTGTCACTGCTTCACTGCTGTCCCGGATAAAAAGTTTTGCTTTACATCCAGGTGGATTCTCTCTTGTTTCAGTTGATGGTCGTTGTTCCTTGTCCTCTCACCACGCACCACTGGGAAGCACCTGGCTGTGTCTTCCTGAACTCCTCCTCACAGGGATGAGCTTTGGGTCGTCCCCAAAGCTGCCTCATCTCCAGCTCCCTCAGCTTCTCTAACCAGGGCAAGTGCTCCAGCATACTTCCATACTGGAAACCCTCAGCCCAGCACTCCCAAACCCCCCAGCCCTGACTCCCTGCATTCCCAGCCCAGCACCACTAAATCCCTGACCCCTCCCCCAGCCCAGCACGCCCAAAGCCCTGCCGCACAATCCGTATCTTCACCCCATGCCTGAATCCTTGACCCTGCTGCCCACCCCCACACCTCCACACCAGCACCCCCAAAGGCCTGCTGGGGCAATTTCATGCCCCCCACCCCCCAGTTCTCACAAGCCATGCTAAGATTCACTCTATCTTCCCCATCCCAGTACCCCTAATTCCTCTGGCAACCCTCCTACCCTCCCCAGCCTGGCACTCCAAACCCTGCCACGACCACTGCAACCCAGCCCTGCCAGGACCACTGCAACCCAGCACCCCAAACCCCACTGAGACCTCCCAAACCCAGCACCCCAATCCCTGCCAGAACTCCTCAACCCACCACCCCGATGCCCAGAAGGACCTCCATCCACCCTCCCCAGCCTAGCACCCCAGTTCCTGCCAGGACCCCCCAAATTCAGTACTCCAAACCCCACCAGAACCTCCCCAGCCTGGCAATGAAAACTTTGCCAGGACCAGGACTCCCCCAACCTAGCATCCCAAACACTGCCAGGATTTCCCCCAGCCTGGCATCTCAAACATCACTGGGACCCTTCTGGCACCCCAAGTCCAGCATCCCAAATCTTGCCAGGACATGTCCAGCCACGGCACCCCAAACCCCTCCAGGACCCTCTCAACCTGGCACCCCAAACCTCACCAGGATTTCCCCCAGTCTGGCACACCAAACACATCCGGCATGCCCTCAGCCTGGCATCCTAAACCCCGACAGGACCCCTAACCACCCTCTCCAGCCCACCGCCCCTATCCCCACAAGGACTTCCCCAACACAGCACCCCAAACCTCACCAAGACTTCACCAGTCTAGGACT
>NW_009596219.1:63106-66011 GCF_000690535.1 Cariama cristata | reverse complement strand
GTTTAGTCTGGAGAAGAGGAGACTGAGGGTAGACCTTATCACATAGTTGCCATCACGGACACCTTATTGCTGTAGATGTGGTACTTGGGGACATGGTTTAGTGGCGGACTTGGCAGGGCTAGGTTTGTGGTTGAACTCGGTGATCTTAAAGGTCCTTTCCAACCTAAACAGTTCTGATTCTATGATTCTAGGATACACCTTGTCATAACCATACATCATAGCTTTCAAAAGCCAAACCTATCATGTTCCTTGGCCAAAAACCATGTATGTTCATGAAAACTCAGTTATCCAAATGAAAATCTAGCACCTTGGAAGACAGTGTGTCTATTTTACAAGTCTCTTTGGATAGCCTTGAGAACATTTGCATTCAGTTGCAGAACACATACAGCAATGAAACCATATGTGTTGAAACATTGACACGTCTTCTCATTGAAAACAAAATCTGTGTCTTTATCCTGACACTTAGCAATCTCTAACTCTTTGTCCTTTACTACAGCATCATAGGATGATTCAGGTTGGAAGGAACCTCAGGAGGTCTTCAGTCCAACCTCCTCCTCCAGTCTGAGCCTTTCTTGTTTCATCTTATGTCTGCTGTATCCCATCCCACTTTCTCTTCTCAATAAACTATCCCAAACTCCCTCCAGAAATCTTCCTGACTGCTTGTGTCCTGCTGTGTTGTCCTTCTAGCAGATGTCAGAGAGGTTAAAGTCTCCCATGAGAAAAAGATTCTGTGATCTAGAGTCTTTCTTGAATTGTTTAAAGAAGGCTTTTGATCCTGACCTACCAATTCTCAACCAAACTGTCATCTGTCCCAAAGAAGAGCTCCATACAGGCACCATTCACATCTTCCTTGCCTGTCTTTCTTGACAAGCTCATATTCATCCATCGAAATATTTGTGCAAGACATCCCACTGCATCTCAGTCATTTGAACAATATCATAGCTTAGAGACTACAGATGGAGCTCTAGATCCTCCTGCTTGTTTTTGAGGCTGTATGTCTTTATGTACATATACTTGTGGAGGATCTCCTTATACCCTCATTTATCATTCCTGAGGTATCTCTTGTTCCAACCCTCCTACATCCTCCGCTTTTCACCTCAGCCTCTGCTGCCTCACTTAAGTGTGGTCATTATCTGCCTGCCCTGTTGTTCCTAGTTTAAATCTCCCCTCACTAGGTTGGGTAGCCAGTTGGCAAACATCCTCATGCCCCACTTTGTTGTGTGGTTCCTCTCTCATCAACCATCCTCAATCCACAAAGAGGATCACCTCTGTTCCAATACAGACCCAGTTTCATGCAAGGTGTATCTTCTGCAGTGCAATTGTACTTCCGTGAAAGTGAGTGGATGAGACTGAGCTTTGAAACTCAGCCCTGCAAAGGTAAAGGAAAGATCATTAAACGAATCTCTCTCAGAACTTGAAAATTAAGGTTTTCATCCATACTTTTCATACAGTCATAGAATCATAGAATCGTTTGGTTGGAAGAGACCTTAAAGATCATCTAATTCCAACCCTCCTACCATGGGCAGGGACATCTTCCATTAGACCAGGTTGCCCAAAGTCCCATCTAACCTGGCCTTTAACACTTCCAGGGAGGGGGAATCCACAGCTTCTCTGGGCAACCTGTTCCAGTGCCTCACCACCTTCATGGTGAAGAATTTCTTACTAATATCTAATCTACTCTTTCAGTTTAAGACCCCTTATCCCGTCGCTATACTCTTGATGACAAGTCCCTTCCCATCTGTCCTGTGGCCTCCCTTTAGGTACTAGAAGGCTGCTCTAAGGTGTCCATCAGAGCCTTCTCTTCTCCAGGCTGATCAATCTCAAGTCTCTCAGTCTGTCCTCACAGGGGAGGTGCTCCAGCCCCCCAGTCATCTTCATAGCCCTCCTCTGGACTCGCTCCAACAGGTCCATGGCCTTCTTGTATTGGGGGCCACAGATCTGAAGGCAGTGCTGCAGGGGGGGTTTCACCGGAGCAGAGTAGAGGGGGACAATCCCCTCCCTTGACCTGCTGGTCACGCTTCTTTTGATCTAGCCCAGGATGTGGTTGACTTTCTTCACTTGTCCTTGTTGAACTTCATGAGGTTCATACAGACCTGCCCCCCTCAAGCCTGTCAAGGTCCCTCTGGATGGCATCCCTTCCCTCCAGCGTATCAAACAAACCACTCAGGTTGGTGTCATCCACAAACTTGTTGAGGCTGCACTGCTTCCCATTGTCCATGTCCTTGACAAAGATGTTAAATAATACTGGTCCCAATACAGATTCCAGAGGAACACCAGTCATCATTGTTCTCCATCCAGACATTAAGCGGCTGACCACAACTCTGTGAGTGCGAACATCCAGCTAATTTCTTATCCATCGAGTGGTCCATCCACCAAATCCGTGTCTCTCTATTTTAGACACAAGGTTGTTGTGTGGAACAGTGTCAAATGCTTTGCACAAGTCCAGGTAGATGACATCAGTGGCTCTTCCCTTATCCACCATTGCTGCCACCGAGTAGACATTAAGCGGCTGACCACAACTCTGTGAGTGCGAACATCCAGCTAATTTCTTATCCATCGAGTGGTCCATCCACCAAATCCGTGTCTCTCTATTTTAGACACAAGGTTGTTGTGTGGAACAGTGTCAAATGCTTTGCACAAGTCCAGGTAGATGACATCAGTGGCTCTTCCCTTATCCACCATTGCTGCCACCGAGTTTGTCAGGTGCAATCTGCCCTTAGTGAAGCCATGTTAGCTGTCACAAATCACCTCTCTGTTTTCCATGTGCCTTAGCATAGTTTCCAGGAGAATCTTCTCTGTGATTTTGCTGCACATGGAGGTGCAACTGAGTGGCCTGTAGTTCCCCGGGTCTTCCTTTTTTTCCTTTTTAAAAACAGGGGTTATGTTTCCCCTTTTCCAGTCAGCA
>NW_009596219.1:37045-62942 GCF_000690535.1 Cariama cristata | reverse complement strand
GCAGGAACCTCACCATCTTGACTTGACTTTTCAAATAGGATGGATAGTGGTTTAGTAACTTCATCTGCCAGTTCTTTCAGGATCCTTAGATGCATCTCATCAGGTCCCATGGAGTTGTGCACATTCAGGTTCCTTAGATGGCCGTGTTACCTATTTTGAAGGGTGAAGAAAAAGCAAAGAGGGCCAAAACAGTAAGGAGGTATTTTTAAATCTTAAAATTGCAAACTGTCTTATTGACTGCAGTGCACCCTGTACCTTTTGTACATGATGGCTGCTTAGCTGAGCTGTACCCTTTCTCCACATAGCAAGGCATTCCATAAACAAATAAAAATCACATTCAAATGATTGAATAGATGACAAAGTTTCTATTTATTTTGTCAGGAAGAGAAAAAAAAGTAGCTTTGCATTTGGAGATTCATATTGGTAGTAGAGACAGCTTAGAGGAAGAAATTAGACTACACTACAGACAACTAATTTAAGCCAGGTGAATATGACCCTTGCCAGAACATCTCATGCCTTTTTAATAAAGGATACCAGTTTCATTTACATGCACAGCTCTAGTTTTAAGTGAACTTGTGATGAAAGCATCTCGGTATGCTCTGCTCTTCTTACAAGATGCAGGACATATTCATGACATTTCTTAACACTCAAAGGAATGGAATTGAACTTTATCCCAGTGGAAAGGGATTTAGGTATTACCAAAGTAGATCAGTGCAAAGCAGGAACTATTTGAAGAAAAATCCACATCATTTACAAAGAAAATAACAGATAGTGACATTAATTGCTAGGCTCTGTTCTGCTTATTAAAAGTTGAATGAGGCAGCTTGACAGATGATTTTATAATGATGCACATGGGATTTTTTTGGTGGTAGTTTTATTTCTAATCTACTCAGGATCTTGTTGGCCTCATTTGGTTTGAACCTTTGTAAAGTGCAACATGGTATCCCAGATCAGATAACTAGACCCACTGCAATAACATTTTATCAGTTGCCAATACCTAACAGTTCAAAAGAATATAAAAATTAGTGTTAACAGTGATGTAATAGTCAGCCCAGTCACATCACAGGCAAAGGCAAAATAGTTCCTACCTCCTGTGGCTGGAGTATGAGAAACATTGTGCTGTCGTAACTACAATAAAAAAGGATCAGTAGTACACTGACAGTGTGCTGACATAACAGTCAAATACCCTGATGAGCCTTCTCTGGTTGTTTATTTATACTCACCATCTTTCTGATCTTCCAATTCTTTCCTCTTGCCCTGTACTTTGAATACAAGAGAGACAGATGAATATGATAGGAAAGGATTGTATTTAATAACCCAGAGGATCTTTATCAGGTCCATGTTCCTTCTTTGATGGTACATAGGGCAGTTTTGAGCTTCGTTTTATGGAGCTTCTGAGAAATAGCAAATTTTAGTATTAATATGTCCATAAGGAGATTTTTTCCTCTGCCAAATCATCTACAGCATGGAAAAGCTAGATATCAAGGAAGGGGAGCGCATACAGGGTAACTAATGTAAAAATTCTAGTTTTAGTAGGATTAGAACTATTTACTAAAGTCTTTGTGCCCAGGGATTCTTTTAGGACTTGACCAAAATCCCACTGAGGTCAATTGTAGTCAGCATAAAAACTGAATTTGAGATAATAACCTTGATTTTAAAATAGTAAGAGCTTCCACTGAAGGGACTAGAGCTCACATCAACCTAAAGCACAGATTGCCCCACTCTTCATCAGAAGCCATTAGAAAGATTTCAGTTAAAAGCTTGTATTTAAAATACCATGAAACCCTTAAAGGAAAAAAAAAAAAACAACCAAACATAGAGGACAAACACACAGGAAGACTATGTTTAAAATAACAAACCTAATTGATTTTCTGTAATTAAATAATTTAGATGATAAAAGAGTTCTGACACTGACAGTGTTCCATATGAAGTTATTTTGATATTAAAATATGGCAACACAAATGTTGTTTATCAGGAAGAGTTTTTATGTAATGGTATGAGGAGGTGTTTGCTACGCAGTTTGTTTCCCGTCTAAAATGCTTTTAAAGCTATGGTTTTTAAATCTAATGGGTTGTGGGGGAGTGAAGAAAAACAATTACTCTGGAATTCAATTTGTAAAATATTTATATTTGTTCACTTTTTTCCTAATTTTACATTATCCCTATTTAAGTCAGTCTTTCACAATTGGAGCTCTTAACACTGCAGAAACATGGAGCTTAAAATGATTCCACAGCCAAATTAACAATTTTGAGGCTTATATATTTGCTTGTGCTCTTACTCCCCCAAAACATAAATTAAAAGACGTGACCTCCACACAGGAAGGATTATACATCAAGAAATAATTTCTTCAAACTACAATTCATTTAATTAGAAAACAAACAGAAACAGCACAAAAGAAAGCCTAACCTCGGACTATGACAGGGAGCTCAAAGTTTTCCAAGTATCCGATCTCTTGTCTGCACTATCTCAGCAGTCACAGACACAAAGGCCCCTCTTTCTGAATCTCTTGCAGCTATGTTCTACTAACTTTTCCTAAAGATATTAATCTAAATAGTATATATTGAAAAACTTTATCTAAAACTTGAGTAGGGATGACCCATGTAGAGGAAAATAACTTCATCAGAGTTCCTAACATCATGAAGGGTCTCCTGCATGTGCCCTCAGTGCAGCTTCAAAAATAGGCACAATTAAATTGTTCTTGGATAAAAAAGACAGAGTACTCAAAATTTATACTGCTCAGGTTTTCTGCCTGCAGTGTTTTTTATCTTAGTGAAATTACCTAGATAAAGAATATTAGACTTGAAGGTCATTCCTATGTACACGATCCTAGATGACACTGAACTAATGAAAAACGCAAATTTGTCTCAGCTCTACCACACAGAAAAGATTCACTGAGGGAAAAATAATGTGAATTCAGTTTTGATGCCTTAAACCCAGTAAGTTCACAACTGTAATCCCTCAGACAAATTGTGCTGTCTGCTTCCCTCAGAGCAATATATCCCAGCAGGTGGTCCCAACGTATTTCTGTCCATTTGTCCCTCAGCTTCATCTTCTCAGTGTCAGTTCCCCATATTCCCTTGTCGTCTCTCAGACACTCCTTACTAAAAACTCCATCTGAACACTACTGTACAACGATATGGATGGAGAAATCCAGGTATCCTTGCTGTCCTGCAGCTGCTCTGTCATATTGCCAGACACCTCCATGTAGATTTCTTGTCCACAAAGACATTTAAAATGGCACCAAACCCCTAGGCTTAGGCACCTGTGCCACTCTTTGGCAATCACCCATGGCAAGTATGTCTCAATCATGAAAGAGGAAACACTGGACAAGTACCGTTCAGGACAATCTTGAGTCGGATTTACAAGTTTCTCTAAAAAATGACTGGGTGGTTATCTACAGTTCAAGGACTGAAATATGTGTTCAGGAAAAATTTGATGACAAAATATTTCAAGTTCAACATTTAATCATTACATTTAGCAATTTGTGAGTTAACTACACATAACATTGTTGGAAATATGGACTTCCATTTGAATTGCCTTCAGTGCTCACTAGATTTCTGCACTAATGGTACTAAATATAATGAGTTCTGTTACCACCTGTAGCGTACTAATTTAATTTTGGTCCCATCCCAGCACCCATCTGCTCATAAACATCAGTTATAACAGCCTGAAGGCTTCTCTGTAGTGTGTCAAGTTCAGGTGTATACATAAGTGTTTTACAGTAGATGAAAATAACTGATAGAGAATATTTGTCCGTGCTGGGATAAGATGGCCACAGTTCTACTCTCTGAATGAACAACTTTGCAAATGAAAAGCATGTGGTTAAGTGGCATGTATAATCACGTGCAAGGTTTTATTAAACCAAAAGACAAACTGTCACATGACACCAGAAAATCTTATCAAGTATGGTGTGCAAAACCAACTTAGTTGCACAAAAAGGCTTATGCTGAATTACAACATAAAAATACAAGTCATATTCTTGTTTTGAAAGAAAAATGAAGTGTACAAGAAGTGCTTTAAGGTCTCTCCCTACTTCTCTAAGAGATTCATTTCAGATAAGTTCTAGAGTTTTCATTTATTATTCTGTATGCCAAAACACAACAACAACAACAACAACAACAAAGACCACAATAAGAGAAGTCCCTGGTATTAATAGAAAAATGAGAGACATGCTCTGAAATTTAATTTACATTCAAAGCAGACAAAATAAAATAAAAATATGAAACAAAACCCAGGGATGGAAATTGAGAGATTGAAAATTACCCTGAAAAACTGCACTTTTTATTTGGTAGTAAAGCCCTACCAAGAAGGAGCTTTAACTTCCTGCTAGACACACCAGAAAAAAATCTAAAATCACAGCTATAAATACACTACTATATCAGTATGCACACAGTATTTGGTTTTATGTGTTTCTTATGTAAATGTGTTGCCAGCTTTATACACAAAACTGTAATCTTTCCCATTTTTTCAGTAAAACCCGTTTACTTTGTACTTTAAGGTTATACAATGTTTAAAGTGGAGTCAGGTGCATTTCACACTCACAGCACAGCACTTCCGTGAAATGAAAGATTTCAAGTAAATCCACATAGAGAGACAATCACTCCCTGACTTATCTTCGTGTCTTAAGAACAGAGTTATTTTTCTCATTAAAGTGAAAGAATCAATTTGCCTGTGGGTAGTGGCAAGCATGAAAAGAAAGACAAAGACACTGCCAGGCATGATCGATGTTATTTTGGCAAGGGGCAAACCCATGATGCTTGGACAAGCCTATAATGTCTCAGGGAAGATACTCAAGGGAGAACAAAGTAGGAATGCAAAGGACTCATCCTGGGCACAAAAAGTGACATCAGTGTTAAGTATTAAGTGAATTGTCACTTTTTGATACATGTAGACTGAGTTTTCACAGATACCTAGAGAGCTTAGACTTTCACATTTTGAATTTTGGGATCTGAGCATGTGTCTAAGCATGTGTCTAAGCATTGAGATCTAATGTGCCAAGCTGTACACATTAGAATCAATTTCCCAAATGATAACATTGTTTTATGACTCAGTTTAATAGGTTTAAATTAAAGTTACTCATGTTTTATCTGTCAACTTGCATTGATATGAATTCAGTGCTGTGAATTTCAGCATTACCATTCGCTATACAATGCTCCCTGCAAGAAGACTATCTATTTAACATGTTTCATTTCTTCCTCTTCAGCAGAGCTGAACACACACACACACACACACTTCCCTTGACACCGTTAAAATATCTAAATACTGGAAAGATTAGGCTCTGTTAGTTTTGTGTTTTCTGAATGGAAGGTGAGATCTTTTTCTGGGTTTGTTTGTTTATTTAAAGAAACACTCTGTGTTCAAAGGAATGGATTGTGAAATCACAGGAAGGCATAATAGGATTTGTATCTCAGCTTTAAAGGTTGACTCTACCATCTCCATTGAATCACAGAAAGTTTCCGAACTCAACATGTGGAAACAATGAAATTGCAAACCCTTGGTATATAATAAACTGTTCACCTTCAAGGTTGTCTTCATGACCAATAGCACCCTTGAGTTGTTGTTTGGATCCTTTCATTGAATGATAGATGACTTGATCTCACCAAACCTCAGCTGCCAAAATGCATTTAATCCAGTTAATATTTATGTTCTATAAGAAATACGTTTAGCAATTCACTAGATGGCATTCAATAAGAATCAATATGAATTCTCAGTCTAACACAATGTTATGTGTAGGGACGCAGCCTTGTTAGGACAAATCTGTTCATCACAGATCTCAAGCTCCTGAAGTTCATGACAAGGACTGAGGGAATCAAGTTATAGAATCGACTATTTCAGTTGGAAGGGACCTACAATGATCTAGCCCAATTGCCTGATCAATTCAGGGCTCACCAAAAGTTAAAGCATGCTGTTAAGGGCATTGTCCAAATGCCTCAAACACTAACAGGCTTGAGGCATTGACCACAAAGCTGGTGATGGGGATTGAACTTGCTGCCCTTTGGACCAGAGTCACACAACCTGACCTCTCATCTAATGGAGATTTCAGTACTTTACTCCTAATTTACACCAGAGTAAATGATATATGAATCTGCATTTCCAAAATATTATTCAATATTAAAGACCTTTCAAGGCTAACATAAATTAGCATTTTCAACTACTGGAACTTTCAATTATTGGTGCTGCTTGGCTAAGATTTTGACATTTTTGTTTGCCATTAGCATTTGATTCCTGAATTCAGTCCAAGAAGGTATAACTTTGGTCAATCTCAGAATGCAAGGCTCTGTTAGGATACACAGTTATGCTTCTTATTGATGGTTTAAATAATGATTTCCACAGTTGTACCTTTCCTAACCTCAAATTCCTGAATGCATCTAAATAAGTATTATACATTATCCCTTTGCTGGAGATACAGGACATACAGATTTCAGTGTCTGGACTACATTCTTAGTCATATGGTTTAGTTTTAGGTAGTACTGTGAGGAGCATGGAACTGGACTCAATGATCCTTATGGGTCCTTTCCAACTTGAGATATTCTATGATTCTATAATCCTACCCAAGTTTTTCAAATTACTTTTGATTTTCGGGAGCACAAATTAAAAAGCTTATAAGTGTTTAATTCAAAAAATACCAAACATTCTGAAAAATTAGATTTCTTGATTGAGGTTTTCTGAAGTTTTTCACTGAAATAAATTAAGTGTCCAACAAACACTATTTACTTCCGAGAACTGTGTCTTCTTACTAACTGGTGCTCACTGCTGTCATCTTTTCAGATTCCTGCAGGAATCTCACTGAAAATAGAATTAAGGGACTCAGGGGGTCTGTGCCACAGATTCAATACAAACTGAATTATTTGAGCCAAACAGAACTGCTAAGAGCCAGGCTTCACTGCATGCCACTCACACCTGAGTAACCTGCAGTAACTGTGGGAAATACAATGACAGGGATACTGCAGTCTGCCAGGAGAAATCATGGAAAGGCACAGAATAATACATGGAACTTTAAAAATTTATTTCTGAATATGATCAGGAATGCACTTACTTAGGAAGTAATTTTTCAGAGACCAGAGAAAAGAATAAGTAATTTTTCTCTTTCTCATATCTCTGATTGTCTGACCTTCTACCATTCAGAGAAACGTATATGATCTTTTGTTTCTTTAGTAAAGTTGTTAATGTTGTATAACAAATCTTCACTTAGATTTTCTTTTGTTTCCTTTGGGTTTTTTTTATCCCCAACAGAGAAAACCCAGAGTAATTATATATACAAAGTCCCAAAACATCTGGGCAAACAACACATATCCCCTTTCTTTGTAACTGGCCTCTTACATACCACAGAATCACAGAATCACAGAATGGTCGGGGTTGGAAGGGTCCTCTGGAGATCATCAAGTCCAACCCCTCTACCAAAGCAAAGTCACCTACAGCAAGTTGCACAGGAACACTTCCAGGTGGGTTTAGAATATCCCCATAGAAGGAGACTCCACAACCTGTCTTTGCTGCACAGCCTGTTCCAGTGGTCTGCCACCCTCAAAGTAAAGAAGTTCTTCGCATTAAGATGAAACTTCCTGAATTTCAATTTGTGCCCATAGCCCCTTAACCTACCTCTGGACACCACTGAAAAGAGTCTGACCCCATCCTCTTGCAATCCACCTTTAAGGTATTTGTAAGCATTGAACAGGTCTCCTCTCAGTCTTCTCTTCTCCAGGATGAACAGACCCAGTCCCTCAGGCTTTCTTCATAACAGAGGCGCTCCGGTCCCCTCATCATCTTCATTGCGCTCCACTGGACTCTCTCCAGCAATACCTTGTCTTTCTTGAACAGAGGAGCCCAGAACTGCGCACAGCACTCCAGATATGGCTTCACCAGGGCAGAGCAGAGGGGGAGGATAACTTCCCTTGACCTGCTGCCCACACTTTTCCTCATGCACCCCGAGATACCATTGACCTTCTTGGCCACAAGGGCACATTGCTGGCTCATGGTCAACTTGTTGTCCACCTGGACTCCCAGGTCTTTCTCCACTGGGCTGCTCTCCAACAGGCCAACCCCCAGCCTATACTGGTGCATGGGGTTATTCCTCCCTAGGTGTAGGACCCTACACTTGCTTTTGTTTGAACTTCATCATGTTCCTCTCTGCCTAACTCTCTAGCCTGTTCAGGTCTGCTGAGGATTCACTCCATCCAGGTCACTGATGAATAGGTTAAATAAGACTGGACCCAGTCCTGACCCCCGGGGATTGTTACTAGCTACAGACCTCCAACCAGACTGCACCACAGATCACAACCCTCTGAGCTCTGCCATTCACCTCACTGTCCACTCATCTAGCCCACAATTCCTGAGCTTTGCTATGAGGATGTTATGGGAGACAGTGTCAAAAGCCTTGCTGAAGTCAGGGTAGACAACATCCACCACTCTCCCCTCATACACCCAGTCACTTATGCCATCATAGAAGGCTATCAGATTGGTCAAGCATGATTTCCCCTTGGTGTATCCATGTTGACTACTCCTGATAACCTTCTTTTCCTCCATATGCTTAGAGATAACATCCAGAATGAGCTACTCCATCACTTTTCCAGGGATGGAGGTGAGATTGACCAGCCTGTAGTTTCCTGAGTCCCCCTTCTTTTTGAAGACTATCCTATTCTCTAGCACATCCAGCTTTGTTTTTCCACTCTAGTCCCTTAAAAAGGAACTAATTTCACTTTAAATATGGTCATTTACCCTAGAAGTAGGAAATGACAATATGAAAATTAGTATTTCTGCAGGACTGGATGATTATTGTTATTATTGTACTAATTCTCAGAAGTCAAGTAATAACTCTCAGAAATGGCATCTGTTATGAAAAGAACTCTGTTTTACAGTATATATTATTCATGTGTGTCCCCCTTTAAAATCATCGGCACATAGCCATGAAGGGTAAGGTCACTAAAGAGACATGCTTTAAGATGATATGTCATCATAGCCCTTTGCTAGTTTTGTAATAAATGTTTTAATTAAAGAGTAACATTAGACAATCCAACATCTGGTTCAGATTTAATTGTAATTCCTAATTTTCACAATTTGGTATCTTCAGCTCTGAGAGAGTTGAAAGACCCTCAGCTAATTATCTATTTCTATTCAGTATTCTGCAAATGCTTTATAAATAGAATTTAAATTTTTAAGGTACAATGTTGTATAAAAGGCAAGGGGACTGTATTGTTCAGATCATACAGCTAAGTGTCCTTTAAAATAGAAGAATGCTAGATATGCTAAAATAAAACATGAAATAGCAAAGTGGAACATGATCTCATAAAGACCTGTCTTCAGTGACATCTTAAAGTTGTTTGTCTGCTAAAATGCAGATAGATATTTATTGTAGAAAGGACAATGCTGGCTCCAAAATTTGAGGCAAATTTGTTCTGATGTTTTAACTGTAAGCATTTTGGATCTTTGTTGGCCTTCTTTTACATGTTTCTAAATTGTGTGGAACAACAAGATAGCTGAAGCATCCATGATTTATCTCAATAAACTAACCATAATAATAATTTTAATAATAATTTAAGTAAGGATGACTTCTGACACCTACTCATAAGTTTGTAAAACTACTCTTTTGCACCAACTTTCCATAAATAATATCAAGGAATTTTGGGGGAAACCTGGAGCTGAAATGTCTGCCTTTGATTTTTTGAGCCAGATGTACATTAAAAAGTCTAAAAACCTGAACAACAATAAACCCCACATTCTTACTTTATTTTATATAAATCAGTCATTTATGCTTTGATATCTGACATAGAGCAGTCACTTCGAGAACAAAGCAGTGAGAATTTTTCAGTCAAATTTGACTTTGATATCATCAGCTGTGCTTTTGTAAAGCTTTTTGGGTTTTCATCTGGGAAAGATACATGTGTGTACGTTCTATTACATTATGCTGAATTACAGAGGAACTTATCTACATATAATGCAATGAACCAAAATTCAACTTGTTCAGGAGAGTGAGTGTCTTCTGGGTGCTTTTTGGTGGCCTTCAGCAGTCACAGTATGTCAATATAAGGACAGGGGTCCAGTTACTTGCACATTAATAGTATGGAATGAAATATAATAACTCGATATATGCCTTTCACCCTGACAAACTAGATCCCAGATAGATCTTGTTAATCACTGCCATCAGTACCCCAGTTTTGCACCTCAAACAGAAGTTTGCACTTCCAGCAGCATTTTAGGGCTGCACCATAGAGCAGAGGATGTGGTTCGTTAGACTGACAGTGATTCAATACATAAAAAACCCATGAAGGCACAGTTTAAAAATGGAAAAAATGCTACAGAAATGTTTTATTCTACCACAACAACCACATGATAGTGATCTGACCCTCTTGCCTGCCTTCTGTGTCAGGAAAAAAGGCAATGCTGTCTGTTGCATTGTGGTCCCCTTGGCTCAACTCTCTGTTACTTTGTTTTAGAGGTCAAGTATGTTTCCTGCTAAGAAAGAAGGTCACTTCTAGTTTTATAATGAGAAGACAGTACACCTTTCACAGCAGTTACATAAATGACAGACAACCATTGGTCTAGCAGCAGTGTGGGGACAAAGTTTTGTGAACACAGATTTTTTTAATCAAAAATTGTTAATTTACAAAATATTTTTAGTTTAGGGGGTGGGAAAGGAGAAGAAATTGAGCCTGATAGAAAATTTAAACATATCTAATAGTTTGTTTTAACATCTTGTTTTTACTGTGAAATCACATGTCCTTCAGAAACATGCAGAACCGGATTAAAAATACTCAAACAGAAAACAATAAACTGAAGACCTGAAGAAAATTGTGATGTGTATAAGATAAATCATAGAGTCCACAGATTTTCATGCAGAAGGTTTTACACAAGAAAACTATCCCACCAGAATTATCTGGAGCTCCTTGTTGGCAGAACCAACTGATAGGCGATCTAGCTGATACTAGCTCCTAATGTTTTGAGAAGGCCTTCATGGGATAAATTGAATTGTTTTTGCTGATATGACTTATTTTCTACCAACCTTACAGACTAAACAAGGACTTTATTATCCAGGATTGTCAATCTGATAGCCTGCCCCAGGACCAAAATATCACTTGATATTTTAAGGCTAAAGGCAGGGGTAGGAGTGCTGAGGGAAACTATATTATTTAGAAGTTTTACTTTCGCATATATTTTTCAGTCTCTTCTTCCAAAGCACTGTGGCACTGGCCTCTTGCAGATATCTAAAAGAAAGTAATTAATTTCTTTACTCTAATTTCTTTCCTTGCTCTCATTCTTTTTATAATTAATAAGTACATGCTCTTTCTACAATCCTGTTCCTTCTGCAATCAATTTCAAATGCATGCACCCTGCCGCCAGTGTAGATGGAGCTACTCCTTTTCCACTGTCATCTCTTCCGTGTATACAATGAGCTTCACTTCACAAGCAGAGTCTAATATTTATCGATTTTTATGGTAAACATCAATGTATATCATTATGTCTGTCCAAATGGAGATCAGTGTTCAAAGGGATATGGGTAATGTCCAAATGGAGGTCAGTAACAAGTGGCATCCCTCAGGGGTCTGTACTGGGACCAGTACTGTTCAATATCTTTAACAATGACATAGACAGTGGGACTGAGTGCAGCCTCATTGAATTTGTAGATGACATCAAGCTGAGTCGATATGCTTGAGGAAAGGGGTGTCATCCAATGAGACCTTGACAGGCTGGAGAAGTGAGCCCATGTGAACCTCATGAAGTTCAACAAGGCCAAGTATGAGGTCCTGCAACAGGGTTGGGGCAATCCTCTGAATCAACACAGACTGGGTGATGAATGGATTGAGAGTAGCCCTGAGGAGAAGGACTTCGGGTTATTGGTAGATGAGAAATTGGACATGAGCTGGCAATGTGCATTTGCAGCCCAGAAAGCAAACCAAATCCTGGGCTGCATCAAAAGAAGCATGGTCACCAGATCAAGGGAGGTGATTCTCCCCCTCTACTGTGCTCTTGTGAGACCCCACCTGGAGTCCTGTTTCCACCTCTGGGGCACCCAGCACAAGAAAGACATGGAACTGTTTCAGCAGGTCAATAGGAGTGCCATGAAAATGGACAGAGGGCTGGAACACCTTTCCAATGGAGACAGGTTGAGAGAGCTGGGGTTGTTCATCCTGAAGAGGAGAAGGCTCTGGGGAGACCTTATTGCAGCCTATCAATACTTAAAGGGGGCTTTATAAGAAAGATGGAAAGAGACTTTTTTACTACAGCTTGTAGTGATATGACAAGGAGTAAATATTTTAAACTAAGAGGAACTAGATTTAGATTAGATACAAGGAAGAAATTTTTTACTATGAGGGTAGTGAGACATTGGAACTGGTTGCCAATGGAGATGTTTTGGATGCCCCATCCCTGGAAGTGTTCAAGGCCAGGTTGGATAGGAATTTGAGCAACCTGATCTAGTGAAAAATGGCTCTGCCCATGGCAGCAGAGGTGGACTAGATGTTTTTTGCCGGTCCCTTCCAACCCAAAACATTCTATGACTCTGTGATCTGCCATCTGATATTTTTGAAAGTGGTTCTGTATGCTGTTCTAGTTATTCCAAGAGAAAAAGGAAAAGGCTTTTGCAATTTTAGTAAACCACACTACAGCTGCTAAAAAATCACATTTATTGCTATTGCAAAAAACAGTAAGGCTGTTCTTCCCCTTGCTTCATGGGCTTCCATTACACACTTTAAAACTCTTTGAAGACTTTTTAAAAGTGGAAAGGATAGAACGAAAAAAATATGAAATCCCAGTGTTTCAAATCAAAACTTAACTGATTATCTGATTCAGACCAACATGACATAAAAATATTTTTCCTGAAAGTTACGAGGTTTAGATCCTTAGAAGACACATTGTGTTTACCAGCTAAATGCGAGAATGTAATCTAATGTACTACATCCAGTAGGTTCATATCTGCATGCTTTAAAAAAACAAAACCAACTCTGAATTTATGTCCTACATTCAGCAGACCACCTTGAAGTCCCTTGAGCCTGTCAGTTTAACCCTTAAGAAATTTAAGCTTTCTCTGTTATTTCTAAATAAGAAGAAAAAGGCTAGTTAGTAAAGTAGGCTAAAAGGATGTTCAAAAGGATGCAAAAGAGAAAAAAATGCTTTATCCTTTCTAATATGCCAAAATAAATCTGAAAAATCCTCTTCCCTGCCCTATCACTTCATGTTTTTCTATGATGTGTCCACACAGAGCTCAGGAAAAAGGGGCGATTAGTGAAAGAAAGCCTGCCAGAAAAGTAAAATGTTAACACATGAGGGGGGAAGACTTTCCTATTATGCTATACAGTGATAGGCTATGTGACTTTTTGCTCTGTGGTTAAGTTAGAATGAGAAAAAGAACAACAATGAGAAGACAAGATGAAATAGACGATAATCTGGAGAAAAGGAGGCTGAGGGAAAATCTTATCACTCTCCAAAACGACCTGAAAAGAGTTTGTAGCGAGGTGGGGGTTGGCCTCTTCTCCCAAGTAACCAGTGATAGGACAAGAGGAAATGGCCTCAAGTTGTGCCAGAGGAGGTTTAGATTGGATATTAGGAAAAATTTCTTCACTGAAAGGGTTGTCAAACATTGGACCAAGCTGCCCAGGGAAGTGGTGGAGTCACCATCACTGGAGGCATTTAAAAGACATGTATACATGGCACTTAAGAACATGGCTTAATGGTGGAGTTTTGGATTTTTCCAACCTAAATGATTCTATGATTCTATAATATAACCTTAGGTTTTGTGCTTTTACCGTATTGTGAATTTTGAATAACTACATGTGGAAGGTTTAGAAACATGCCTGGTGTTCTTGCTATATTCCAGTTTATGGAATTCGCTGAGGAATTCTTCTTACTAAGCTTTTAAATAATGGATTTGTTACTAATTTCTGATGGATGTTTATCCCAGAAGTAGCTGCATTTTACATTATCATTAAAAACTCATTGGAAAATATCTCAGGAGACTTTGAGACAGAACAGGAGATATAAATGGAATATTCTATTAATATTCCATTAAGTTAATAATATCTGTCCAATTAGATCACAGTTATATTTCCTAACAGCTTTTAAAAAGAGTTTATTTTATTTTGGTGTTTAAATTCCCATTGTGTAGAGTTGTGCTAGCTTCTATGTGCTAGTTTTTTGCTGTTTAGCTTGTGTTCTTCTAAATGTGTGATGGATAAATTATTGAGGTGGAGGCAGAGGTATAAGAAACAGAAGAGTCTAAGGCAAAATAATGATTTTGACATTGTGTCCAAAGCATAACCACATGTCTCAGTGAATTCCAGACTCTATCTGATTACACATTCACACGCTGCTGGGTGGTTGTTTATCTGCTTTGACAGTGGGTCCAGAGGACCGTTTGATAAGCCTTAATTGCATTAATGTATACAGATTGGGGGGCTTTACTGGTATTACATTTCTCATCAGGTTCCAGCCAGACCTCTTCACGCTGGTCACTTCACATTTGTATAGAATATGTGCTGCTTCATTAGGTGCTCCACCAGGTTTGAAGAGGTGAATAATTACAAAGAATTATAAGAGGATCCAACTGTAGCTGTGGTAGAAACCTGGAGAAGGTTAAGCAATTAATATTATCTGGTTTTCGGGGGGGGGGGTAATTATTATTTTCATTGCTGTTGTTATTATTAAATGGAGATACTTTCACTCTAGGTTTTCAGTGTGAACTATTTCCTTTTTTACAGATGTACAAGAAAAAAATCTAAGCTAACATTCCAGGGATTTCTTCTGGACCTATGGGCTACATGTTTTTGGTTCTGATTCCCATGTAAGTCTGTAGGTATTTTTTAAAGTTAAAATTAGAAGAGTAGTCTTGGTGCCTTCATTTTGGATCAGGTTTACTACTCTTCTTGCTGTGATCTCAGCATTACGCAGGAATTTTCCTGATATCAGTAACTGATTGTACCTAAGTAAGATCAAAAGTAAATCTGGATAGATTAACAAATTAAAAGCTAGAAAAGGAACAAAAAAAAATGATGATAGAAGTTCATTGTATGAGGTGACACTGATAGTAATGTTATAAGCTATTGTATAAAGCAACACAGTAGAAAAAATGTAAACTGAAAAGCCAGAAGCCCTGCACGAAAGAGAAAAGTAGGTATCAGTTGCTTCAGAAAGAAAGAGAGGGAGAATATTCCAGAGAATATGGTAAGTAAGTAGTTAAATTGGGAATGATGACAGAACAGAAGTGTTTGAGCAAAGTAGTGGTTGCTCTGCTTCCCCAAGTAGCTCATCAGTTCTTTGCCATGGTTGTTTTTATAAATCAGTAATATATATATTATCCACGTATGCCACCACTTCTTTTTTTTTTTTACTTCAGTCAGTGATCTCCAGCTGGAAACCTTAATGTTAAAAATACGGAGTATTGAGTAGCTATGAGTCACAGAAAACAGTAAAAGCAGATGGAGCTTCCAAAGGAAACCTAGTACTAACTTGCAGATGGTAAGCACTGTGCAGACAGCAGGATTTCGGCTCCAGAGCAGTACCTCCTAGTAAAAGCACTTTGCTCTGGTGTCTCTGCTAAGTTTCCAGGGAAACTAATGGCTAAACTGAGTATGTACAGACTGTTCTCTGAGGTGGAGACATTATTTTCATAGATTCACAGATCCAGGTAAAATTTCCCAGAGGACAAGTGAGCCAGAATGGAAGAGTTTAGACGCTTACACTGGGATTACAGTGACTCATGTTAGTGTAATTTCCAGCTTTGCCAGCTCAACTGTCTCACAGTAGAATAATCTAAAGAATTTGATACTTTGCTCTGTTGTCTGGGATCTCTAATATGAGATCATAAAATATACACAAAAAAACCTAAAAGTTATGCACGAGTTTAAAAGACACTTTAGCATTGTAGAGGACAGAGGAAAGTGTTGAAAGACAGCATTACTGTCACCTGTTCTTCAATTTTGATGTCAAGTAAGATAAGCTCCAAAGGCCCATGTCTCTGCAAAAATGAATAGACATCACTCTGTTCTTCTTGAAATTTTAAGTCTTACTTTCATAACTGATATGTTAAAGAGATCATGAAGGTCTTCTTCAGGATCATTTGTTGGTGTTGAAGAATATATAGATAATATCTCTGTCAATAGATTCTTTCCAGTCAGAATATTAGTCCTAAAGTGTCATCTTAATTACACCAAAAGATTTGAAAAGTCTGTTTTATAACAATTCTTCCAATATACATTAGATAAAAAAATTTAGAGGACATTGAAACACGGTGCATCCCTTAATCTTCCTTTCCAAGCTAGATACCTCAACCATTAGGCTACTCTGTCATGCTAATACTGTTTGCTTGATAATTTCAAGAAACTTCAATTATTCTGCACAAACCCAAAGTAGTTTATTAAAGGAAATTCAGACATATATACCTCCTGACACACAAGAACAGCTCATTTGCTGATGATTAGAAGAAATCTGAAGGTGGTAGGAGTTATGGCATTGAAGTCCCTGGGCAGTCAAAAATCAGTAAATCTGCATCTTACATGAGATTTCATTCCCATCACTTCTGGCACTAATGATAGGCATAACAAATCTCAGTTTGTGATTCTGAGAGGGGTTAGGCATTTGACAGATGCAAAAGATCAGTTTTATCAAGAATAAGATGGTTTTGGAAATACTCCAAAGGAAATCTGAGGCTCCTGGGGAATCTCTGCGTCACGAGTCACATTGCCTGCAGATCTTCAGTTTACGAACATAGGAGACAAATGTCATAGGGAAATACAGATATCTCAGTTTGAGGTTTATGTCTTGAATGTAAGAGTCAGACTTGATGCTTTAATTTCCTTTATGGATTCCACCCTAAATAACTCTGTTTTGTGATTAAGCTGTTCTGCTCGTGGGAGTCTTATTGCAAAGAAGTGCATTTGACATAGCATGCAGGTAGTAATCTGCAGACAGGACTATATCTCCTTGTCAAAGATGTTGAATACATTAAAAAAAAAAAGGAGAGAGAAAAAAATGTTCACTTATAATGGAAAAGCTAATTTAGCTTCCTGCCAGAAAGGCCATAACATATGCCATGAAATTAATGCCAGTAGTGAAGTAACTTATGGCTAGTTTATTACTGATTCAGAATTAAGACTGTCCTTCACAGACAGGACTATATCTCCTTGTCAAAGATGTTGAATACATTAAAAAAAAAAAGGAGAGAGAAAAAAATGTTCACTTATAATGGAAAAGCTAATTTAGCTTCCTGCCAGAAAGGCCATAACATATGCCATGAAATTAATGCCAGTAGTGAAGTAACTTATGGCTAGTTTATTACTGATTCAGAATTAAGACTGTCCTTCAGAATAAAATAAGAAAAGGAAGAAAAAAACCCAGTACTGCCTGAGCCAAAATTCTCCCCTACCTGTGATTCTCCCACCCTCCAATCCTGGACATTTTGGAGAGACTTGAATATTTTTACGTGACCTGTGTTTTGTCATTACGCTCTTTTTTTTTGTGGCTCCAATTTACTCTAATGATATTCCAGTATCACTGACCTTGAGTCTGTAGGCCAGAATGCAGATCTGATCAGCAACTCTGTGTTCAGAATAACAAAATTATTAAGGTTAAGAACAGACTCACAGAAGCCAAACTAGAATCAGAACTTAAATTGCCACGGGATGTACCATGCTTGGCAACTTGCTTAAGAAAAAAATTAATATGTTAACCTGCTTAAAGTATAAAATTATCATTAACAACTGTCACTGCTAGAAAGCATTACTCTGGAAATGGGAATTTAAACCAAAGTGACTGAAGTCTAGTTCAAAAGCATCACAGAAAGAGGGAGATGAGATGGATATAATTTAATCACACTGTAAAGTCAATATCTATCTGCAGAAACATTTGCTGTTTACTGTAATTTCCGCAGGATTCTTACAGGCTTTTTATTTTTAAATGAAGACTTGCATAGGTTTTCTTATGCATAAAGTTTGTGAAATAAATTCTGTAAAGCAGCATAGAAGCTAACAGGATAGCTAAATATAAAAATATACATATGGAGAACAAGTATGGGAATTTATGTTGCCATTCTTAAAATTATGCAGGCTAGCTAAGACTTTTGAATAGACACACACAAACTTTACAACAGAGAAAGCAATAAAACAGGAAGATAAGTTTTTGGACTTATTACTTTCCAAATTTATGGTCCATGATATGGATTAAAAATTTCAAGCCATATCTTCAAGTGATTTGAATTTATAAAGTTCTAGGAAAAGGACAAAATCTGTGTTGAATTCCATCATTTCAGGATCCGCTTCACACAGAAGTAGCAAGTTTCCTTCTTCACATTGCTGTCATAGGTCACATAAAGGGAGAGAACCTGACTTTCCTGTAAAAATCAGATTATACAAGGAAGCTGATCTGAGTTGACATGATTTGATTTGGGTTAGAAGATTAATCCAGACTTCAGCTTCCAGAGGCTTTTAGATAAATAGCACTTAGCCCACTTGTACTGAATGGATTTTTTTTAAAAGGAAGGATTATTAATTGGAACAGTCGTAACTGCAAGTGTAAGAAATCTGCACAGACTTAGGATTCATGTGACAAAGGCTATGAAATACTTCTGTCTTCATAGATTTTTGTATTGATGTTCAAAATGGGATATGGGTTTCTATGACCTGGATAGTGACTGTACTTGTGGCTCATCTGATGAGGAAAAAAAATGTAATATATAAAAGCACTGAGGAGAAAACAAAACAGTTTAGCCTGCTTCGAAAGAACTATGAAGACAAAGGTTTTGAAACTATTTCAAATGCCAGTCCTGACCTGAGGCTGAGTAAAACCTTAATCCAAGATGGGGCAAACATTGTGACAACTTAACATTTCAGTGCACTGGATAGGTGACATAAGATTTGTGTTGCCAGCAGTCAGATGTGCTCCTTCTACACGCATTTCCTCCTGATATATCCTCTCTGAAATATTTTTTTTTTTTTGTGAACATGTCATTACCCAAGTCTCTTGTTAGAGTTGGTTGTTCCCTAGGTAGCAGAGTCTTCTCCTAGCTTCCCCCTAAATTAAAACTAGCACACTAGAAAAAGGTAATTTACTGTAATTTTGAGAAGTCTGCAGTTTAGCATCCTTGGTTTGGGGGGCAGAGCAATGGATTTTACTCCAAGAAAAATGACAAAGTGAAACTTTAATTTTGAGAAGGATATCTCCAAATATCTGCCACAAAAATGATCAGAGGGCTGGAACACCTCTCTTATAAGGAAAGGCTGAAAGAGTTGAATCTGGGGACACCTTATTGTGGCCCTTCAATACTTCAAGGGGGCTTATAAGAAAGATGGGGACAGACTTTTGAGTAGGGCCTGTTGCGATAGGACAAGGGGTAATGGTTTTAAACTAAAGAGGGTAGATTCAGACTAGATATAAGGAAGAAGTTTTCTACAATGAGGGTGGTGAAACACTGGAACAGAGTGCCCAGAGAGGTGGTAGATGTTTCATCCCTGGAAACATTCAAGGTCAGGTCAGATGGGGCTCTGAGCAACCTGATCGAGTTGAAGATGTCCATGCTCATTGCAGGGGGGGTTGGACTAGATGACCCTTAAAGGTCTCTTCCAACCCAAACTATTCTACCATTCTATGATTCTAAGAAGATCTCAAAGGAGGTCAGAGGGAAAGAATAGATACAGCTGTAAAAGCTTGTGACACAACCCCAGAGAGTGAACTAGAATGCACAGTTAATCGGTAACACCACAGTAATACTTTAAGGCTGTGATGACTATCAAAATCCACTTTGTTAAACTCTGAACACAATTCCATTCATATATCCTAAAAAGATACAGTGTAGTCAAGAGCAGTGTAGGGGCTTTATTCGTGTTGATAACAGAAATTAATTTCATTTTCTAGTGTAATGCAACAAATCTGTGGCAGAACAAGAATTTTGGTTTTCTAAAGCTCAGTTAACAGCACATCCATAAAATCCTGAATGACTAATTAATGTTCTTTGGGATTTTCAAATGAGATTATATTAAAACACTGTTCAAAAAGATAAAATTACTGATAATTTCTGTAAAACCGAGGACACTGACACCTAGCTTCGTTCTACCCAAATATCAAGAGTTTAGCCTAAGGTAATACTAAGAGCTCACCGTGGAAAATCTCTGGAGACAGGTGGGTCAAGGACATGTACCCATCCTAAGTGTGTATGATAGGTAAGCAGATGTGAGTGTGTGAAAAATGTCCAGTAGAACTGCCAAACTTCTTTCCTGATATTTTTTAATCTTACCTAATATCTGAAACAGAACTTGGATACCAAAACTGAATCACCCATACTGCAATTATGCCGTTATCCAGGCTGAGGTAATGTTATATCTATATCTATATCTATATCTATATCTATATCTATATCTATATCTATATCTACATATCTGTATCTATCTGTATATCCACTGACACCATGGTTGAACAATATTAATTTGTGCAGTAGTGTAAGTGAATGGAATTTCCATTGACTTCAAAGAGCTTTGCATAATCCACTAGTCAGGATTAATTAGATATATTCTCTCAGGCCCTCATCATCTTCAAGAGCTTGTAGTTTTAAATCTAAGTCTTTAGAAATTTAAATTTTAAATTCTGCAAGATATTTGGTTGATTCACTATCTGTCAGCCAAGAAAGTTAGACATCTACAAAAGAGAAAATCCTTTAGGAACAAAAACTCCCAGAAGACATGTCTAGGCAGGCAGATGAACAATCCTTTCCAACACAAATTATTCTGTGAGTCTAAGAGTTAAGTGTCATGCTTTACTGTCCAGGACTTACATTAAATTTACCTGAGTAAGCGTTGTCCAGATCTTAGGACATGGGGTTCATTTTGGGAATTTGGATAGGTCCTATCCCACTTGTTTGTGTTGTCTCATTCTCTTTATGAAACGGTCATGAACAAATAATTTTCGTCAGTATATTCAAGTTTTGTAACTGCATATAGTCCTTTCCATCTTAAACTTGCTCAATATTTAATTACTCCTACCACTTCCTATGGGAAGGAAGGGAAGATTTCAATCTCTTTTGAAATACCAAGAGGTATAATTCTAGTAACCAGTTCCTAAAATACTGGCTTATTTCATCTTATTATTTATTTATAGCATTAAAGTAGCAATCATTCTATCAATTCATTGTTCTAGTGAAAACTAAAAACTCATTAGCTACCGCCAAGACAGAAATACATAGATTACAGACTAGTTTTTATTAATATCAAAGAAACTCCAGTATCAGTAGAACTTTTTGTAAGCACAAAAATCTCCCCTTTGCAAAATAACTCTGATGACTTAAAGGTAGCACTATTGATATTAAGGAAGTTTTTCACTGATAGTTTGATATCTCTTGAACTCTTGAACCATTTCAAAGATGACTCAGATGAGATTGAGTCCTGGGTATATCTGCAGCTATTTTGGACCAAAAGTTGGTCAGGGAAAGGTGAGAAAACAATGGAAGTATAAGTGACAACATATTTGTGAATAAAATTTAGAACACTGGGGAGATATGATTTCTGAGCTAAAAGTTTTCTGAAAACTGAACCCCTTGCCCAAGGAGTGAATCCATTCCAGGGAGAACAAATTATTGTGTAATAAACTTGTAAAGCTGAAATGTACTTTACCTGCATTATGATGGCGTGTTATGGATTCTTCAAAGCTGCCATGGAAGAATTAATCTTTTTCATACTTTTCAAGTTAGTAATTTTGCAGATACTTCTCTATCTGTACAAATACACATGCACACATTTGAGAGAGAGAGAGACACACACACACTCATATTTACGTATATATGAGTGTGTGATTGTGTGTATATATGTAAAAAAATATAGGTAATATATTTTTATTATCCATTGATAAAAATATCTTGGATAAGAAATATATAACAGCATTTCCTGTCCATAATCTTATTTTCAGTAGATAATCCCATTCATGCCCATTCTCCTTACAGAATAAAATTTCAGCCATAACATCCTGTGGTTTGTTGCTTGATTAAATTGCAGTTAGGTACTTTTTCATTATAATTTGCATGTGAAAGAAACATTAAAAGGTTTGGGGTTTTTTTCCTTTTTTTTTTTTTTTTCTGGAGAAGAGTATGTTTATTACAGAAAGCATATACTATGCATTATTTTTCCCTCAAGAACACAGATGTGGAACTAATAGTTGTTTTAAAGTACAAATATCTTTAAGGCCAACAAAATTAAGTTTCTGGAAATTACTTTTGGAATGGCTGTTGAGTTATGACAAGCTATTTCTGAAAGCTCTGGCAGACAGCCTCATGCATTTTCTTTTTAAGATGGTTTATGATTAAAGCCCTGTGTGTAAATCAAGGAAAAAAGGTGACAATTTTCATGGGCTGGAGACAGTGAATATAATCAAGGTTCTCTGTGGTCTGCCAAGATAATTACATAGGTAAGAAAACTATTAAACTGCACATTTTCACTATTAACAGTGATTTGATATTTTCAAGCAATAGAAAATAAATGAAAACAGAAATCTGTGTTGTTCTTCACCATAAGAATAAGTCAGGAAATAATAATAAAATTTTTTCAGATCTCCTGTCTGATGTGTTTATAATAATATTCAGCTACTCCCTATCATCAGTCAACTTCAAAGTATTTTTCAAAGCAGGTAATCTTTTGAAAGGTTTGGAAAAATTCCAACTAAAACATGTTTTCATCAGGTTTTGCATAAGAAGGAGAAATAAAACAATTTGTTTTCCACCAATTTCCCAGATATCATATAGGTTTTTCCCAGAAAATACAAACTACTTCTCAGTTTTATAGGTTGTGATGCTTTGTGTTGGCATTGACATCGCAATTGCCTGAAACATTGTTTGAGAAGGAATTTGCAGTTTTACTGCTTCTTTAAAATTGCTATTCACCCCAGAAGATTATATGGAAATAACTTGGTTTGGGGGTAATCAATATGTGGTTGTAATTAGGGGCTTTAGATGTATAAATACTCTCTGACTGCAAATTGCAATGATTAATGGAGAGAAAGATAAGAGGGACATGCCCAGGTCACAAAACTGCTTAAAGACGATAAAGAAAGGTCACTATCAGGTCCCATGGGTAAGAGGGGAATAAAATTTCTAAAAGGAAGCTATTGAAGAGGCAAAATCACTGCACTTCTTAGATGCTCATGTAGCTCCTGATGCATGGACAGTTCTAGTGGCAGGGTTATCCTGCAATTTGTGAAATACTGTTTCTTTATTTAAAGTCTGAATATTTTATTATTCCATGTCAGGGAGCTGAAAGGTTAAAAAAACAAACTAAAGCCATTCACAAGGGTCCTGGTAGAAGCTTTTTCACTGACCAGTCTCATAGCTGAAGAGGATTATCAGCAAGCAAGGAGAAGGAAAAAAATAATACCTCTTTAAAAGACAGGTTTTCAATGCATAAAAGAGATTTTTTTTTGTTTGATTAGGATGCAGAATGCAGTGTTGGATGACCCCAGAGGTGCTCTCTCTTCCTAAGATATATGACACTGTCTCTTACACTTGTCCTAATGGAGTAAAGGACTATATTTCTGCAGAGCTCTTGCACTGCAGAGAGGAGCTGTATTAATGATGGCGACTTCAGTGCTGACTATGTGCTGCAAATAGGAACTGAACTGAAATCTCCATATTCATTTCACAAAGGTCAGTGAACAGATATCATTGCAATACATCTTTTAAGCCTGAGGGATCTGATTCAATGTTGTATCATTTAAGTTTGTATCAGTTTAACTTCTTCAAAATCAGGCGGACACTGAGATCAGTGGAGCTAGAAATGGCATAAAGCTGGGAGAAAGTAGAGGTGAATAATGCCTTTTTATTTTCAAATACAGGATCAGAGTGTTTACGGTGGTTTCTGCATGAAACCAGAAAAAATGGGGAGATCTGGAGTGGTTTTTGATGACTTGTTTGAACCTGTAACTCAGAAGGCATGAATCCATGCCAACCAAAACCAAAATACAGTGCACGCACACATCCCATTGAACAAAACCTGCTGACTTTCACACAGCTTTAGCTGCAAAGTCACATTCATTTGATGGTTTTTCTTTGATGAATTGTTCACAAAAATCTGCAAGTAGTTAGATAGAGAGTGTTTGCAGGGACGAATGGCTTCATAGAAAGAATGAGATAAGAAATGATATGCTGGTATATAGAGCAGGTAAAAAGAGAACAAATCACAACAAAATACCCTGAAAACAAAAGTAGTATTCTCTTCACCTATTTGTGATTTTACAAATTGATCAGGCAAGAGCCCACCTTCAAGCCTGACCTCCTTCTGTAGATTGTTGTCTTTCTGAATTAGTGCTAAAATCTCCAGACTTAATGCATAGATTCATACATTTAGTGATATGCATTCAAGCATGTAATTTCTTTGCAATACAGCCCGCAGGTATTGTTCCTTTTTAAGGTCCCTTCCAACCCAAACCATTCTATGATGATTCTACGATTCCCTTATCAGTCACACAGGTAGTGATTTAGGGCTGAATACCAGTAGGTATTGAGTCAATATCCCCCCTCTGAGTATTGCAGTACTACCATATTACTTGGAAAGTGATGAAATTACAAACCTTTTTTTACACATCTGAAATATAGCTAGGTCCTGGCCTTAAAGCGCTGCAGTAAAAGAGTGTAAGTGTTGGCATGATATACCATACACTCAGTCAATTTGTGAAAACTAAGTGTGTTTTAAAGTTTGGGCACTACTACTAACCATTGCAGTAAATCTGGATCAATAAAAGTAGAAGCCCTCAATGTTTTTTGGGGAAAAAAAACCCCACACTTTTTTACACACTTCTGAATGGAAACTCTCTTGCTTTCCTTCTCCTCTCATACACCCAATGCACTGAGTCAATTTCAATAAAAACAACTTACATTAAATTAATCTTTGCCTTCTAGCTTATCTGTAATTAGTGACTTAGACTTGATGTAGTCTCTGCCATCCTAAGAGTAGAAAATATTTTATAGGTGTATTTTTAGTATAGAACTGTTCTACATCAATACTATTGTCACTGTTGTATTAGGGCAGAAACCAACGAGTAAATCTTTCTTAAAGCCATAGAAGAAGACTAGGGCAGATATGATTAGAGAATCCAGAACTGCCAAATCACAGCCCCACTATTTTCCCCTTTGAAAACATGCAATGCAGATAGTGAAGTCCAGCAGTACTGCCAAGAGAATAATTTGAAAGCTGCAAGGCTACAGGTATGACTGAATACCACCTGGGACGCAGAACTTGCTCATGTGAGAAATCTTTACTCATTCAGGGAGTCCCATAGGAGACAACAATAATGTTAAACAAGGAGTGTTTTGGGGAGCATAAGCACTTTTAGCTGGCAAATATAGAGCTGCATGTCCAATAGTAATTTTTTTAAGTGGTTGCTTTCATAGTGGTGGCTTAAATCAACAGCTAAAACCCTTACAAAAAACCTCCAAAACTGTGTCAGGTACTAATTCTCTAATATAAACTTACCCAGATTACTGATCTCACTGTATGCTATAGATCATTAATTTAAATATATTGCAAAATACAAAAGTTCAGATCCTATATTCCCTCTACAGTTAAGCAACAGAGAGAAGCTATGAGGGCAATAATGCAAGGCAGAGCACCTAAGATTTGCTAATGTGGATGAGCAGAGCGACCAAGATTCAAAAACTGCCTTGGAAAGAGGAATCTGCTCTCACATAGGCAGAAAATAAAGATATAACACTAAAGGAAAATGCTTAGTAAACGAACTCATGATACAGGAGCTATATCTTTCAAACTTTGAACAAGAACCAAAAAAAAAAAAAAAAAATTACATACCTGTACACAGAAAAAAAGGAGAATTTGCCCAATGCCAAGAGAGGAGGAGGGTGCCAGAAGCCTCATAGTTGTATGGATTGTGTGTTCCTTTTCTAGGAACACTTGAGAACAGATCTTCTCTTTTAAAGTTTTCCTGCTCAGCA